>NW_024870506.1:168682-305221 GCF_013358625.1 Macadamia integrifolia | reverse complement strand
AAAAAAAAAAAGAAGGCAAAGGGACAAGTCCAACAACTACTTTGAATTGGAACATGACCAGACACACCACATATGATCTCCATTCTTGTTTCAATTTTATTAGAAGTTAAAACACAAACAATCAAGCAACCCCCCCCCACCCACAGTTACACCACTAGAACAAAGAAAAAGTATGCCATCCCATGCTTTTCATATGAGCCACATCAGTGTCCCACCCCACCTCTAGGTCTCAGCCATATTATCTTCTCAATTTTTATTTCCTAAGTGGGACCAGATTCCTAGGGCTTGAAGACTCAATGATTCATTAGAAGAGATAGACGATCCCAAATCTTTTTTATGAGGGGAAAACTAGGAAATCAGAGCCTCTGTTGCGTTGGATCAAATGGGAAGTATTGTATCTTTCCATCCTCCCACATCAGCCATTTAAGGATACTAAGAAGATGTCAGTTATTGAGCAAGTGATCCTGGACATATGTGTTTGTGTCCATAAATTACCAACCAAAACCAAACCAAAAGTATAATATGAAATGTCGTAAATGAAAAACAGAACCCGTAGCACCACTTAGGTCTCACTACACCTTGCTTAGCCATTAGGCCTACCAAATATTAGCTGATCTTGGCTTTCATTAGAACAAGGAGTTCACTAGAGAAGCCAAGAACTTAATTTGTCTCATGATGTTAGCAAATCCTCATGGGCCCTCAAGAGAAGCTGATCCGCACCAAATGGAGGACACGTCTACCTCTGAATCTGTTTAACTCTCCATCTCAGAGGGGTAAATAATATTTTTTTTCCATTTCTAAACAAATACAACGCTGGGACTTGAAAAGCTGATCTGCTGAAGCCCAATAAGCGACTCTCTTAATTTGCTTTGCAAATAATTCTGATCCGTGGGACATGGATTCCATCACAAAATGCTAGAATATGTTGAAAACAAGACTTTTCCTCAGACCAGAAAACCGAGTTTTGAATCCCAAGTGTGCAGCTGGTGCAATTTATAGAGCTTTCGAAACTTCACAAGTTTCAATTGACTATCTAATAGCCATTCTCTTTCCTTCAATAGTGCAACTTCTAACTTACTTTTCTTCACAATAATTAGAGTTCAACACCGGTGTGAAGAGAAGAGAAGAAGAAAGATAGAGAAGTGGAGAGAGAGAGCCAAAAGAGGAGAAGGAGAATGAGATACAAAAATTTGAAATCCCATTTTACTCTCCTCCTTTTATATAATGTGGGCATTATATTATAATAAAGAAATTCAATTAAGAAAATTAAACTCTTTTAAGTTTCCTAAAATTTTAATTTTTTTTTTGTTTATATATAAATCTCCTTTCCATAAGACACTTATTCCAAATAAGTAAATCTCTCTTCTTTCCATAAACTTGGTTTATCCAATATGACTCAAATACTACTTGCTAAGAAAGGGAAGAAGCAGAATCTAAGAGGGATAATGTAAATAATTAAATAACTCATTAACTATACATTAATTATTTATCCATTCCCAATTTAATTAATCGATATTAATTAAATATCCACTATAATTAAATTACGGTTATACCCCCATAACTACTAACATCATCATTATGGAATATAGGGCATGTACATCAATACCACCATGAGCCCATTATAGGAGCGTGTGAGCACGTAAATCATATTTAATCATTTCTAATTACCATTAGAAATATAAAATCATTTCTTAAATGATACAAACCTCTGATTCAATACACTCTCTCTTTTGATGTTCCCCTAAATGGGTAGTGGAAACCTTGTTGATTAGTTTTTCACTCATTTGCATTTTTGCTTACACCTAATATACCGGCCTAGGTCCATTTGGACTTTGGTCATGATACATCAAAGTGTGTGTCCAAACACCATAGTGTCAATGTACATAGTAAATAAACTATCTCAGGGTAAAGGTAAGGTGACGTGTCAATTCCCATAAACACTTCTGATGGTAACACATGAGGTAATATGACACAAAAAGATTCTTCGCCAACACACACATATGTGTGCTCACATAAGTTCACTGACATCTCTATGTCTAATAGTACATGTGACAACCATTTATGATAAGGGTGCCCAACCCAAACCCTAGTTGTGACTTCCATTTATAAACATATTAATGGACACATTGCTCATTTATAATTCATGTAATAAACCAATAACACTTTATTAAACCGAACTGGTTCAAATTACAAATAAACTGAGTTTGATGGACACAATATCCAACAAAACATGCATGGGACCATTTGAGTTCTATAGTATACAATGTACCCACTTAGACCAGCGCAGCCAACACAAAACTCAAGTCCCAACTAGAACTACAATGGAATTTGTAGTACAAGATCATCAAACAAAGAGAACTTGGAGCAAAATTTTATAACTTGAAAAATAATGATCAGAATGACTTGATATTCAGGTCGAGTAGTCTTCTGAGTTATCACAATCTGCCTACACCATCTCAGAAAATTGAGATCTAGAGAAGGGAGTGCAAAGTAATCTAGTGGAACAAGGAAAACAGAGTAATGCTGAAACTAGAATACTTAAAAGGTCCAATGCAGATTTTCAGAACAGTTCAAGAGAGTATATAAACAAAACTCAAATTCTCTATCCTTCCATCACAAATCCTCAAGAGAAGCTGATCTGCTTTGTAAATAATTCTGATCTACTCTATGATTCTCTCTTCCATTGAAAATACATTGCAGAACAATCTCAAATTCATCTCCTACCAAAGACACCACAAACACACTAGTAACATAGCCTTCCATAAAAGTCAGGTATGTTAAATTATTGCCATTGCTTCTGCAACTATTATTTCTTAGAGACACATGAATAATCAATTAAACATTGCCCCATCTTCAAATATTGAATCAAAGCAATAAAAATAAATGAAGCAGAGAACTCACTAGTTCCAGACGATAATCGCACAAAGGAGAAATCACCGGCGGCCTATCCAGACGATGATCTCATAGAGAAAGTAGAAATCGCCGACAGCTTATGAGAGATGGCAAGATGAGCACCAGCGGCGTATTGGAGACGTTGGGATGAATGCCAATGGTAGAGAGGAGGGATGAATGCCAAAGGTAGAGAGGAAGTTCCCACGTGACAGACAAAACCTATTTTTTTATTTAAAAACTTGCATCGATCTCTCAGGGATTTGATCATAAGAAGATGATAAGGTGTATCGCCGATGTATATTTTTCCCTATGGTTTAAGCCACCCACACCATAGGAACAATAAAATCCAGGTGTCACTCTCCTATGGTGAGCTAGAACATATATGGCTCACCCCCGCGCTATAGAAGAGCCGAATCCACAAAACTTGGCTGCTGCTTGGTTTTTTTTTTTTTTCCGATAAGTTATGTGTATGTATTAAGAAGAAAAGAAAATACAGAATAAGGCAGCCTTAATCTCCTTCTTTGAACAGACCAAAAGAAAGGAAAATAGACCCCTTTAAACCAAGCAGGATAGGCCCTGCATTACAATAGGGAATCAAATCAAAGATTACAATCTATATTATGTTGTTTTATGGTTGTCCTTGTTGGCAACCCGGCCACGTGGAGGTGATGACGTGGCCAATTTGGGTGACGTGGATGAAAATGATGACATGACAGTGTCCAGTGTCACCGATGAGATAAAAGAGCCGCTTGGTATGCATGGAGTGGTTTAATACATCATTAATAGGTGGTGCGGGTTTCTGGGTCAAAACTAGAAAATTTGGCCTATTTATGCTCGGGGGCATTTTTGATATTGAAAATGACATTTTTGGAAGATTGGTTCTTCATAAAAAAGATAGATTGTAATTTACCTAGTCCAGTGCATTTGATTTTGTCACATTCTGATACCGTATGAAGAAGTTACGGTATTTGTGGTAGTTGAGGGTAGTTACGACATTGAAGATGATTTTTTTAAAGGAAGTGTTCTCCATATAACAATATGACAAAAATCCAATCTTTCCAACGGTTCTGATTTCATCGCGTTTCGATTCCGTATGAGAAAGTTGCATCATTGGAAAGCTCTAGGGACATTTTGGTCTTTTTACATGGCTGATTCAGATGATTAAGTCTCCTAGAAAGTCATAGAGCGTCTAGTTACAGTTCCAATGCACTTTATTTCATCTCGATCGGATATCATATGAAAAAGTCATAAGTGTTTCCGTGAAGCCGGTTCAAAAATCCGAACTAGAAAATCAACATATGCTCTTGGTGTTGGGTGGATTTTCTGGATTTTAATTTTGAAATTTCAGGGGCTTTTGTGTAATTTGAAGGTTTTAAAGATCTGAGTTGATAAGGGGTTTTTGGCATTAAAGTTTATAGAAGTAGGGGCTCATGTGTATATAAGAGAATTAGAGGGATCCTTAATACACGGCTCAGATTGAGCCATGTCGGTCAGATTCCGATATGACGGTTCATACAAGAGCTTGCATTGAAGATGCTTATCCGAGGCTTCTCTTTGGTGTATTAGATATGATGGTCTGGCGCTACACCATATTGCATTGACTAGTGTGTGTCGCATGTGCATCATCACTGAAGCTGAGATTCTAATCCCTTAGATCTGGATCCAGTAGATCTTACAGATCTAGATCTAATGGTCTATAAATGATTCTCCTTTATGGGTTAAGCCGACATAGATCCGGAATATACGCTGATGTAGCCAATCCATGGTCGACAACACTTCTGACGATGTCAGCGCCTACGTCATGATGATGTCATCGAGATTCAAATCTAATGGTTTGGATCTATTGTCCGTTGGTTTAATCGGACGGCTTAGATTATAAGATCTTTTATATGAGATCTATGGTCAGATTTCGCCTTTGTTGCGCGCGCGCGGCCGGTGTAGCCTATGCCACTCCTATGAAGATTCCATTTTAGGCTATCTCATTGCTCCAACTTCAAATGGTCATATCTCCCTCATTTTAACTCGGATTTGGGTGATTCAAGTTGGAGATTCTTCATTTCTCCGAGCTCTACACACTAGAGAAAATAAATCAGGTAGAGGGGTTGCTGAGGCTGTTGGAAATATGAGTTGAAGTTCATGAAAGGCTAAGGGTTTGAATGAAAGACTTCCATCCTCTTGCACTTCATCCATAGCCCCCATTAGGCATTTTCTGCATGCCAATTAAGAGTTGCTTCAAGTGTTGTATTCTCTGGTATACTTGCATCATGGTTGATGGTATTTGGAGGTGTGATTTTTCAAGTATGGTGATGTGATTTGTCATCGTCAAACAGCTCTGTACCTGGAAAGACTGCTCTGATGGAGGAAGAACTTATGGGAAGCTGGACAGGGATTTTCTGGTACATGAAACATGGGACTGATTGGGAGGTAGATTTTAGTGTGCCCTGCTGAGGGGGTGTGGACAGGTGATCATGCCAAGGTGCCTGGGGTGGCCGACATGCTAGAGTAGGAGGATAAGGAGGTAGATCTGGTGGGGGTGTAGAATAGCAACCAAGAGGGCATGGTTTATGGGTGCCATAGTCCACTATGAACTGGTATTTGCTAGAATCTTCACCCAGAGGACCGACGTTTGGACATCCGTCTTGGTACTGAGCCCATAAACGGTCTCAATCTCAGTAAGACTTCTTTTTCTGTCGGAGGGGCCTATCATCATTGTCAGAGTCTGATGTCAAGCAATCTGGGCAATCATAGATGTCAAAATATGCGTGACCAGTGGGAGAGCTGAACTCATAGATTGGTAACCCTTCTATTGAAAAAGCCCGAATTGGAACTTTATGGAGTTGTTCTTTTGGAAGGTGCAAAGGGAGAACGACAAAGGACTCTGGTGGTTTGGAAATACTGATCTGCATGCTACCGTCTAGAAGCCATTGGTATTGAGGATTGGCTGAAGAAACACACTCCCCGTTCTCTTATACCAATATAGAATCATGTTCCCATGGATGAAATGCCATCCCTCCTATCCTTACCTTACCCTTTTCACCATTGATCAATTTTACGGGTTCTTAAAGGAATTCTATGTTTTCTTCTTGAACCTTTTTGTTGTTTACCATATTGCCCTCTGCTTCCCAGCCACCCTCTTACATTCCTACCTCATCTGATGCCTACATGATCACCCTGCTTTCCCCATTGAACAATGGTACTTTACAAAACTTCTCCTAGAATTCCAACCCATTCAGTCATGGTTACAGTTCCTTTCCCCAATTACTGAAGATTATGTCATTATCATTTTTCATCGTGAACCCAACCACCTCTATCCAGCTTTCATTGATCCCCTCTTCTCTAATAATCATTATCTAGCCTTCTCTCCTACCTTTTCCCTAATCGGCTCGGCTCATTATGATCTCTATGTTACACAAGCATCTCATCCCGAAGAATGGCTCAATTCCCAGCTAAGGATGTGTGAGACCAATAATGTGAACCGATCTACTATTCCATCACACCTACTTGGCCTACTTACTGCATGAGACCAAGATCACTAGGTCCTGGATCTAGAGATCGCATACCTGATAGCTATGCACCATGAGTTTATGCTTGAACATGATTTTCTCCAGGACAGCCAATGGGAAAGTGATAGTGATCAAGACACTGATTAAAGCAACAATGATTAAAGTGCTTTGATATGTGTACTATCTATGATTTTTCTATTTTGTTTGTAGTACGGGATTATAATGCGTTTAAGTCCGCATCAATTACTGTACGTGTGTGCGCTTATTCTATTTTGTTCGTAGTTCGGGATTGTAATGTGTTCAAGTCTGTCAATTATTGGACCTAAGGGATTATAAGTGTGTGAATTCTGTGTGGACTTATGATGTTGTTAAGTCCGGGCTCAATCTATAAATATAGCCCATGTAATGTTTTAGATCAAGGTGTTCAATAGCAAGTTCAACTGTGTTTAAGTGATTTGGGTCAGGAATTGCAAAGTTGTAGGTAATAAAGGATCTGCCAAAGGAATATTATAATTGGGAAACAATGTAAAGAACATTGTTCCGGCATTCAAGGTGGTCTGAATGTTGTTGTTGGCGGCATGTTCATAGTTTCGAAATCTGGTGTCTAACAAATCTGTCCTAGAGACAACAGAGAGGTCATTCCTACCATGGAAAGTAAGAGGAAAGCCTAATGGCACCAAGATGAAGGTGGGTGTACCCTTGAGCTACCTATTGGCGAATGAGCTCTAGTGCAATCTAAATAACAAAATATTATTCTTTACTAGAAGCAATAATATTGAATTGAGAGAACTTGGAAGATTGGACATGCTCTTTAAGTGCAGGAGTCTTTTTTAGGGGATAGTATTGATTGGAAGATGTAGTTGGAAGAAGATGGAGCCTTGGGGAAGACAATATAAGGATTTAGCAGGGGACATCACAAAATTGCAAGTCACCAAGACTCTTTTTGAGACATCTAAAGGAATAGGTTTAAGGCCTGTGATTCATGAGTCGAGGTGATGGACAACCAACCTATGTGATAGGAGATCTCTGGAATTAGGTTCAATGGGTAAAAACGAAGTCACCGGATGACTTGACTAGTACTATCAAATTATGCCTATTCCGGATTAGATGTGAAGGATAAGACTCACCACAAAGAACATGAGGATGAGTTATAAGACTTTTAATCAGCCAAGACTCATGTAATATGGGGGTATGTTAATTGTGATGCATACTATATGTTGACCTAAGTAAATGTAGGGGGTGAGGCCGCTTCCGATGGGAATTATGGGTGAATTCTCTAAACATTCATGAGTCCAAGCAGGGGACAAGGCCAAAAATGTGAACAACATAAAAAAGGTGACTACAACGTCGGATGGTAGGATATGGATGGTAAGTTAGTCGGTTACACCAATGAGGAAAGGTTCAAGAAGCCTGACTTCACTCATACTCTATTGCTAGTGCAGATTCAAGTTTGGAAGACATCTGTAACGATGTGTCCTACCATTTTTATTTGCTCAAGCTATTATTTTGTTTTACCTGTATTTTGAATCTTGTGGGGGGAATTGTTGGAATTTAAATGATTATTTAAATAATTATAAGATTCAAATTACCTTTTGGTTTCTTGTGTCTTTTCATTTTATTTGACCATTTTTTAAAATTCTTGTATGACCTCTCATATGTTTATATATATAGCATCCTTGTAGAACTAAGGAAATCAACTGCAGTCTTTCAACATATGAGAGAAACCTTGCCTTCCATCCTTCAAGCTTTTTTCTGATCCAATCCAGTATTTGGTTGCAGTCTCCAAAGGTAAGCTTTTTTGCAACAAGAGGAACCCCAATGTACCTAATTGGTAACTTGGTTTCCTTAAAACCCATTAATTCCAAAAGGTGCATACCACTAATTTGAGTAAGGCACCATGAGAAGGATGCAAACTCTTCTAGAGTCCCTAAACTAGTTGTGATAGAGTCATTAACAGCCTTTACAAAGATCATAAGATCATCTGCAAAGATAAGATGGGACAGTTGCACTGCTTTGCACCTAGGAAGATGAGTGATCTTCCCATCCACTACTAACTTCCTTATAACTCCAGTGAACCCTTCCATTGCCATGGTGAACAAGGTGACAGAGGCTCCCCTTGCCTAATCCCCCTTTCCCCCATGAAGTATCCTGCTAGAACTGAGAATGTTGGAGTAGTGACACTTGCCTTTATCCAATTCATGAATAGAGGGAGGACATCCCATTCTTCTCATAATCTCCAATAGGAATTTCCTACTCAATGAGTATATGCTTTATGTAAGTCTACCTTCAGTAGTATAGTAGGGTGCACCCTTCTTTGTTCAATATCTCTTACAATATCAGAACAAATTAAAATGTTATCAGCAATAGATCTCCCTTTAATGAATGCTGACTGATTTTCACTAACCAGGTCTCCAATTACTCCTTGTAAACCTGTTAGTGTTAATTTTTGTAATAACCTTAAAAGATATTGCACAATGCAAAAGGCCTAAACCTAGCAAATGATGTCCTCTGATTTGACCTAGGGATTAGGTAGAGAAAAGTAGCATTAATAGATGATGGCATAAAAGCATTTCTAAAAAGCCACTTGACAACAATTGTAAGGTCCTCTTCTACAATTTCCCAAGAGTGTTTGAAGAAACTAGCACCAAACCCATCAGGAGCCTTTGTGCTCTTCATAGCAAACACAACCTTCATGATCTCTTCACTAGAATCAGTTTTTTCTAACATCTCTTGCTGGTCAATGGAAAGGGTACCACGCAAAAGGATATCACTAGGACATAATCCCACATCCTCTTGCTTAGCCCCAAACAGGTTCTTATAAAATTTAACAGCCTCATTCGTTATAAGACTAGGATCATCCACAACAACTCCATTGCTTCCTTTAATTTCTAGAATGCTATTTCTATGTTGTCTCATTGCCTTATGAAAAAAAAATTGTTATTTCCATCTCCTAGATGCAACCACTTCACTCTTGACTTCTCCCTGAGAAAACTCTCCTCCCTCTTCAAAGCCTCCCATAATTTATTTTGTCTCCTTTTCTTGATAAACCAGATTATCGTCACCATGATTGGAAGATAACTTATCTTGGATATCAGAAAGAATAGCTTCAACCCCTTTTACTGCCTTAAACATATCACCAAAATGCTCCTTATTCCAGCCTTTCAGCTCCTTTTTGACATTCCTCAGCTTAGCAGCAAACCAGGTAAAGGATTCAAGTAATTCTTAACTAGAAATTCCCCACTCCTTTTGACAATATCCTTGAACTCCTCATGCTCTGTCCAAGTCTTAAAGAACCTAAAAGGTTTCGGTCCAAAATTCTTCTCCTCCAGAATATTCAAAAGAATAGGACAGTGATCTTAGATTCCAAGATTCAAGAATGCTACCTAAGAATATTTAAATTTATCAACACATTCATTATTACATAGCACACTATCAAGCTTACAGCTCACTCTATTCAAATCACCTTTCCCATTACTCCAAGTAAATAAATTACCCTTCCATTTCAGATCAAATAGGTCAGCATCAGAGACACAATTATTGAACTCTTCTATAGGAACTTGCCGAATCTCCTCCCCCTCTTCTTTTCATGTTGACCTCTCACCACATTGAAATAACCTAATACAACAAACTGACATTCCTTGAGACAATTGCACAATATCCCTCCATAATTCTCTCCTTTCGTCCCCACTGTTTGAGGCATACACAACAGTGCACATAAACTCCAATGAAGTTCCTTTAATTTTTATTTTCATATGTATTAGTTGGGATGTGAAAACTTCACAGTCTACTGCAAATAAAGTATCATCCCATCCCACCCAAATTCGAGTAGCTTCCTGTACTCTATAATTATGCAAATACTTCCACTACACACTTTAGTTATATTCTTTTCCTTCACCTTTGTTTCAATAAGAATTCCCAATTTTATATTTTTCTCCGCAATCTATTTCTTAACCCCTCTTTGTTTTTCAGGAGCATTAAGCCCCCTCACATTCCAACATATGCAATTCATTTAAAAAATTTCTTTCAAAAATAACTCTTGACCCCACCAGTCCCCTACATAGCTCCAACTTCCTAAATTGGTTTTTTCAAATGTGAATTGACCTCAATACATTGAGGTTGGAATGTCACCTTCCTAGCCACACCATTCTTCTCAAGAGGTAGGGTTTTTTTTTGCAAGTAAAGTGGTATTGAAGAAGAAATGGAAAATTCATTCATACCTTTTTTTATTGGTAGTCCGCGAGCTCAAAGTTGAAAGAGAAGGAAAGGCAGCAATCGGATCAATAAATGGTGCTTTCTCGAGCTCATCCTTGCTTATACCCAATGCAAGCATCTCCTCTTGGCAAAACAAAATATTCTACCCTGATTCCCCAACATATTCCTCATCAATTATAAGTTGATTTGGTCTAATCTCCACCTCATCATCCGTTTCCTTTTCTGACTGAAACAAAGGAGAAGAATAAACCTTAGTACCCTCCACCCTCCACCCTATCGGATTCTGCCACATCAGCAATTTCATTGCTTTCCACCAAATTAGGATGCAAGCCACGGTTTCCACCTTCAAAAACCGTGTGAAAACCTTTTAAAGCCTCACCAGCTACCTTCCCTAACAACTTCTGAGATTTTCTCCATCGGCTTTCACCTCCTCCAATAGCAAGCCACCTTGACTTTGTCCACAGTTATCCTTGATAACGTCCAAGTAAGAATCATTTGTTCCTCCCTCTAATCGAGTAAATTTTCTTACCTAAAATTCTGGCCATATTATGACCATCCAGCTCGGCCACCCTATCCCCTTCTGCCGCCTCAATTAAAATCTCATCCCCAATCTGACCCTCCCCTAACATCCCTTCTATGTCATCAATCATATTTAAAATATTTGACTTTAAGGAAGCAGAACCTGACTCCAACTCCTACAAGACAGTGAATGAATTAGGGTGAACAACAAGGCCTCCCAAGGTATCCCGTGGACTCATCTTTCTACCTCTCTTCATGCACACAAAATCATACATTTGGTATTAGAGAAAAAAATCGTAAAACTAACAATTGGTATCAGAGCCAAAATCATAAGCTTAAGTTACTTAGCAAACACTGGAGTTGATTGGACTTACACTGTCATTGTCTCGTCGTGAGTCTATGACTAATCTATTGACCTGCTTAACAAATTAAAGTATATTTTGAATAAGAAAAAAAATCATAATACTAACAATTGGTATCAGAGGCAAAGTCATAAGTTTGTGTTACTTATCAAACACTGGAGACTATTGGAATTAAACTGTTATTGACTCGTCGTGAGTCTATGACTAATCTACTGACTTGCTTAACAAATTAAAGTACATTTGGTATAAGGAAAATATCATAAGACTAACAATTGGTATAAGAGGCAAAGCCATAAGTTTGAGTTACTTATCAAACACTACAGATTATTGGAATTAGACTATTATTGTTTCATCGTTAAGCTATGACTAATCAACTGACTTGCTTAATAAATTAAAGTACATTTTATATCAGAAAAAAAATTAAAATACTAAAAATTGGTGTTAGAGCCGAAGCCATAAGTTTGACTTACTTAGCATACACTGGGGATTATTTGGATTTATCTCTCAATGTCTCGTAGTGAGTCTATGACTAATGCAACTGACTTGCTTAACAAATTAAAGTACATTTGGTATGAGAAAAAAAAATCATAAGACTAACAATTGGTATCAGAGGTAAAGCCATAAATTTGAGTTACTTAGCAAACACTGGAGATTATTGGAATTAGACTGTCAATGTCTCGTAGCGATGCTATGACTAATCAAATGATTTGCTTAATAAATTAAAGTACAAATGGTATCAGAGAAAATTTGTAAGACTAGTAATCGGTATGAGAGCTAAGGCCATAAGTTTGAGTTAGTTAGCAAACTCTAAGGTTTAGTGGAATTAGACTATCAATGTCTTATAATGACGCTATGAATAAACATCTGATTTCCTTAAGAAATTAAAGTACATTTGGTATCAGAGTCAAAGTCATAAGTCTGAGTTACTTAAAAAACAATGGAGACTATTGGACTTAGACGGTCATTATATCGTCGTGAATCTATGACTAATGAACTGACTTGTTTAACAAATTCAAGTATATTTGGCATCAAAAAATTAAAACATAAGACTAACAATTGGTATCAAAGCCAAAGGCATAAGTTTGAGTTACTTAGAAAACAATGGAGATAATTGGATGTTCACTGCATTGTCTCATAGTGAGTCTATGACTAATACAACTGACTTGCTTAACAAGTTAAAGTACACTTGGTATCAGAGAAAAAAATCGTAAGACAAAAAATTAGTTTTAGAGGTAAAGCTATAAGTTTGAGTTACTTAGCAAACACTGAAGATTTTTAGAATTAGACTATCATTGTCTCATCATGACGCTATGACTAATCAAATGACTCGCTTAATAAATTAAAGTACATTTGGTATTAGAAAAAAAATAGAAATGCTAACAATTGGTATCAGAGCGAAAGCTATAAGTTTGAGTTAGAAAATGTTAAAGATTATTTGAATTAGACTGTCAATGTCTCGTAGTGAGTCTATGACTAATACAGCTGACTTGGTTAATAAATTAAAGACATTTGATATCAAAGAAAAAATATGAGACTAACAATTGATATCAGAGGCAAAGGCATAAGTTTGAGTTACTTAGCAAATACTGAAGATTATAGGAATTAGACTATCATTATCTCATCATGATGCTATGACTAATCAATTGACTTTCTCAATAAATTAAAATACTTTTAGTTTCAAAGAAAAAATCGAATGGCTAACAATTGGTATTATAGAGCTGAAGTCATAAGTTTGAGTTATTTAGCAAACACTAGGGATTATTGGGATTAGTCTGTCAATGTCTCGTCGTGAGTCTATGACTAATCATTTGACTTGCTTAAAAATTTAAAGAACATTTAGTATAAGAAGAAAAATATAAGCCTAACAATTGGTATCAGAGGCAAAGCCATATGTTTGAGTTACTTAACAAACACTAGAGATTCTTAGAATTACACTATCATTGTCTCGTCATGACACTATGACTAATTAATTGACTTACTTAATAAATTAAAATACTTTTGGTTTCAGAGAAAAAATTAGAAGGCTAACAATTGGTATTAGAGCCGAAGCCATAAGTTTGAGTTAATTAGCATACACTAGGGATTATTGGGATTTATCTCTCAATTTCCCATAGTGAGTCTATGACTAATGCAACTGACTTTCTTAACAAATTAAAGTACATTTGGTATCAGATAAAAAATCGTAAGACTAACAATTGGTATCAGAGATAAAGCCATAAGTTTGAGTTACTTAGCAAACACTGGAGATTATTAGAATTAGACTACCCTTATCTCACCGTGACGCTATGACTAATCAACTGAATTGCTTAATAAATTAAAGTATATATGGTATCAGAGAAAAAAATAGAAAGACTAACAATTGGTATCAGAGCCAAAGCCATAAGTTCAAGTTACTTAGAAAATGCCTTGAAGTGAGGCTATTGGAATTAGATTGTCAATGTCTTAAAGTGAGTCTATGACTAATGCAACTAAATTGCTTAACAAATTAAAGTACATTTAGTATCAAAGAAAAAAATTCTAAGACTAACAATTGATATCAGAGGCAAAGCCATACGTTTATGTTACTTAGCAAACACTGGAGATTATTGGATTTAGAAAGACATTGTCTTATCATATCACTATGTCTAATCAACTGACTTGCTTAATAAACTAAAACACATTTCGTATCAGTGGAAAAATTGTAAGACTAACAATTGGTATCATACCCAAAGCCATAAGTTTGAGTTACTTAGCAAACACTAGGAAATATTGGAATTAGACAGTTAATGTCTTGTAGTGATGCTATGACTAATGCAACTGACTTACTAAACAAGTTAAAGTATATTTAGTGTCAGAGAAAAATCATAAGACTAACAATTGGTATCAAAGGCAAAACCAAAAGTTTGAATTACTTAGCAAACACTGGAGACTATTAGAATTATACTGGCATTGTCTCGTCATATCTTTATGTCTAATCAACTGACTTGCTTAATAAATTAAAGCATATTTTGTATTAGAGAAAAAATCATAAGACTAATTATTGGTATAATACCCAAAGCCATAAGTTTGAGTTACTAAGAAAATACTAAGTATTATTAAAATTAGACTATCAATGTCTCATAGTTATGTGATGACTAATTCAACTGACTTGCTTAACAAATTAAAGTAAATTTATTATCAGAGAAAAAAACGTAAGACTAAAATTGGTATTAGAGGCAAAGTCATAAGTTTGAGTTAATTAGCAAACACGGGAGATTATTGGAATTAGACAGTCATTGTCTCATCATGATGCTATGCCTAATCAACTGACCTGTTTAATAAATTTAAATACATTTCGTATCAGAGAAAAATTTTAAGACTAACAATTGGTATAAGAGCGAAAGCCATAAGTTTGAGTTACTTAGCAAACACTAGGGTTTAGTGGAATTAGACTATCAATGTCTCGTAGTGATGCTATGGCTATTCAACTGACTATCTTAAAAAATTAAAGTATAATTGTTATCAGAAAAAAAAAACATAAGACTAACAATTGGAATCAAATCTAAAGGCATAAGTTTGAGTTACTTAGAAAAAAATGGAGATAATTGGAATTACACTGCCATTGTCTGTCGAGAGTCTATGATTAATCATTTGGCTTGCTTAAAAAATTAAAGTACATTTCGTATAAGAAGAAAATCATAAGACTAACAATTGGTATCAGAGGCAATACCATCCATATGTTTGAGTTACTTAGCAAACACTGGAGATTATTGGAATTAAACTGTCATTTTCTTATCGTGGTGCTATGACTAATCAACTGACTTAGTTAATAAATTAAAGTACATTTAGTATCAGAGAAAAAATCAAAAGACTAATATTTGAAAGAGCCAAAGCCAGAAGTTTGAGTTACTTAGAAAACATTAGGGATTATTAGAATTAGAATCTCATTGTCTAGTAGTGAGTCTATGACTAATGCAACATAATTGCTTAACAAATTAAAGTACTTTTGGTATCAGAGAAAAATCATAAGATTAACAATTGATATCAGAGACAAAGCCATAAGTTTGAGTTACTTAGAATACAATGGAGATAATTTGACGCAGACTATCATTGTCTTGCTGTGAATCTGTGACTAATAAACTGACTTGCTTAACAAATTAAAGTATATTTGATATCAGGAAAAAACGTAAACTAACAATTGATATCAAAGCCAAAGGCATAAGTTTAAGTTACTTAGAAAACAATGGAGATAATTATTCTTACATTGCCATTGTCTCATCGTGAGTCTATATGACTAATCATTTGACTTGCTTAAAAAATTAAAGAACATTTAGTATAAGAAGAAAAATCATAAGACTAACAATTGGTATCAGAGGCAAAGCCATATGTTTGAGTTACTTAACAAACACTGGAGATTATTAGAATTAGACTGTCATTTTCTCGTCGTGACACTATGACTAATCAACTGACTTCCTTAATAAATTAAAGTACATTTTATATCAGAGAAAAAATCGAAAGACTAACAAATGGTATCATAGCCAAAGCTATAAGTTTGAGTTACTTAGCAAACACTGGAGATTATTAGAATTGTACTATCATTGTCTCATCGTATCGTTATATCTAATCAACTGACTAACTTAATAAACTAAAGTACATTTCGTATTAGAGAAAAAATCGTAAGACTAACAATTGGTATCATATCCAATGCCATAAGTTTGAGTTACTTAGCAACAAACACTAGTGATTATTTGAATTAGACTGTCAATGTCTCGTAGTGATGCTATGACTAATGCAATTGACTTAGTTAACAAATTAAAGTACATTTAGTATCAGAGAAAAAATCATAACACTAACAATCGGTATCAAAGGTAAAGCCATAAGTTTGAGTTAAATAGCAAACACTGAAGATTATTTGAATTAGACAGTCACTGTCTCGTCGTGATTCTATGACTAATCAACTGACTTGCTTAAAAAATTAAAGAATATACAGTATCAACGAAAAAATCATAAGACTAACAATTGGTATGAGAGCGAAAGCCATAAGTTTGAGTTACTTAAGAAACACCAGGGTTTATTAGAATTAGACTACCATTGTCTCATCGTGACACTATGAGTAATCAACTGACATGCTTAATAAATTAACATACTTTTGGTTTCAGAGAAAAAATCGAAAGGCTAACAATTGGTATTCGAGCCATAAGTTTGAGTTACTTAGAAAACACTAGGGATTATTAGAATTAGACTATCAATGTCTCGTAGTGAGTCTATGACTAAGGCAACTTACTTGCTTAACAAATTAAAGTACATTTTATATTAGAGAAAAATCATAGGACTAACAATTGGCAACAGAGGCAAAGCCATATGTTTGAGTTACTTAGAAAACACTGGAGATTTTTGAAATTAGACTATCATTTTTCATCGTGACGCTATGACTAATCAATTGACTTGCTTAGTAAATTAAAGTACATTTCGTATCAGAGAAAAAATTGTAAGGCTAACAATTGGTATTAAAGCCAAAGCCATAAGTTTGAGTTACTTAGCAAACACTACGGATTATTGGAATGTCGTCAATGTCTCGTAGTGACTCTATGACTAATCAACTGACTTGCTTAAAAAATTAAAGTACATTTAGTATCAGAGAAAAAATCATAAGACTAACAATTGGTATCAGAGCCAAAGCCATAAGTTTGAGTTACTTAGCAAACACTAGGAATTACTAGAATTAGACTATCAATGTCTCATTGTGATGCTATAACATATCAACTGACTTGCTTAATAAATTAAACTACATTTGGTATCAGAGAAAAAATAAAAAAACTAACAATTGGTATCAGAGTCAAAGTCATAAGTTTGAGTTATATAACGAACACTAGGGATTATTGGAATTAGATTGTCAATGTATCGTAGTGACGCTATAACTAACCAACTGACTTACTTAACAAATTAAAGTACATTTCGTATCAAAGAAAAAATCGTAAGAATAATAATTTGCATTAGAGCCAAAGCCATATGTTTGAGTCATTTGAAAAAAAATGGAGATTATTGGACTGAGACAGTCATCATCTCGTCGTGAGTCTATGACTAATCAAATGACTTTTTTAATAAAATTAAAGTACATTTTGTATTAGAGAAAAAATCGTAATACTAACAATTGGTATCAGAGTCAAAGCCATAAGTTTTAGTCGAGTTGCTAGTAGAGATTCTAGGCATCTCCATGGAGAGCAACTGGTGCTACTGTTCTCCCAAGGTCAAGGCTTTGGGTCCTTTCATGGACCAAGAGCTATAGGGCCACATCTACGAGACTATTTGTGGCAGTGTAGTACGTCCTGAGTCTGAGACTGCATTCATTCCTGATGTACTGGTCTTTAGTCACCTAATTCAGTTCAACTTGCTCCCTAGAGCCGGTCACAAGAACCAGGTGAATTTCATGGGGGCCTACATGGCCTACTACATCTATATGGCCCTGGAGGATGCATCTTGCATATGGCTTCCCTTATTCATCATGAAGACTATGGAATACCACACTGCACATCGTTCTGATGGTAACTTCCCTTATCCCCGAACTCTCACAAGGGTAGTTTAGAATTTCCAAGTGGACCTAAGGGGTGAGGAGGGAAATTCCTTTTGGATAAGTTCTCCCGAGGGAACTTACACAAGATTGATCTACATGGTGTAATGGAAGTGCCTGAGGAGGAAGTGGCTCCAGAGGAAGATGAGGATGAGGATGACAATTACATTCCTGAGGCTGATGAGGAAGAGGACATGGAGAGTGGGAATCAAACCATGATGGATTGGTTAGAGGCACTTCAACAAACTAAGAGCGTATCTTGAAGAAACAAGAGGAGAGTGCTGCCCGTGAGAAAACACTCTGGGAGACTCAGGTATGTATGGAGATGGAACTCCAGGACTTATTCAACGACGTGGAGCTAGCCTCCAAGGAGATGGCGACGAGCCTTAAACACCTTCAAAGGGAGGTGGAATTGGTTGTTTCTTCAATTACAATGATCGTCGCCTCAACATCAACTCGAGGTCCTAGGTGGAAGAAGTCATAGATTTAAACGACGATTGATTGGTGGTACATCGAGTTTGAATGATTTTATTTAATCTTGTCTTAGGAAACTTTTCTTTTATTCTGTTCTTCTTCTTCTTTTCTCTCTTTTCATTATGTCACTCTCTTTTGTCTTTAAATTTTGTACTCACATTTCGTACATGCAATATGATGAAGTCTTTTATACTTTCCCAACCCCAAATTCTATTTTAGATTCTACATGGTTTGATCTTACAAACTATGAGTGATTGGAGCATCGCGCTCTGATACCACCATTGTCATGCCCCATTCCCATAGAATCGGACAGGTGATAGGGTTATCTCCAAGGAACCCAAAATCACCAAGATCATCTGATACAGTAACCACAACACAGTATGCCACAACAGTTTAGAAATATAATTTATTAATTCAGCAAAAGACTCGTCATAGGTATACCTATAAATTTCCCCACTTACTCTTGATACCTAAATTGTCAAATGTCAATCTTGGAAAATACCTTGGCACCCTGCAACTGATCAAATAAATCATCTATCCTTGGCTGATTCCTGATAGTTAGCTTGTTAAGCTTTCGGTAATCAATACACAATCTTATACTTCCATCTTTCTTCTTGACGAACAACACCGGTGCTCCCCATGGAGACACACTAGGTCTAACGAATCCCTTCTTCAAAAGATCCTAAAGTTGCTCATGTAATTCCTTTAACTCTGTGGGGGTCAAGCAGTAAGGGGATTTTGACACTGGTTCCGAGCTGGGAAGTAGATCTATAGCAAAGTCTGTCTCTTGGTCTGGGGCCAAACTTGTCAAGTCATCCAGGAATACATCTGAAAATTCCCTTACCACATCTAGCTCGATCAATGGCCTAATCTCTATCTTAGTATCCATCGCTGATGCCAAGCAGCCCTGACATCCCTTATCCATTAGCTTCTTCATCTAGAGTATCGAGATGATAACCTTTTTGGGTCTCTTGGGCTTATCCTCTTGGAACATGATAGTCTTCTCTGCACATAGCACACTGGCTCTGTATGCGGACAACCAGTCTATTCCTAAAATCTTGTCAAAGTTGGTCATATCCAACTCGATCAAGTGAGCATTCAACTCGTATTCAACTCATGCTCACCTATGGTCACTGGACAAGGCTCATAAACATAGTTCAATCCTACTACACTCCCTGTAGGGGTACTCACTGCCAAACACTAAGTCAGCCCCTTGGGTGGAATTTCCATCTTCTTCAGAAATGCCGGTCACAAACGAATGCGAGACTCCTGAGTCAAGTAATACATGTGTAGACAATAATGATATCAATAATATACCTATCACTACATCGGGCACAGTCTCAGCATCCTCTGCAGTCATAGCAAACACTCTACCCTGTGGTCTCTGGCCCTATGAGGGTTGTGCTAGTCTAGGGGCTGCATATGTCTACTGGGGCCTAGGTGGCATAGTGTATGATGCATCACCTAGCCTTCGATGGGGGCATGTCCTCGCTAGGTGGCCTGGCTAATCACAATGAAAACACCTTGGGCTCGATCCGGTAGATTGAGATACGGCATCAGATCAGGAGGACTAGGAAGTCTGACTAGCTCAGGCTTCCCGAACTGTACTGGAGTTCGGTTGATATAAGGCACTTGGAAGGGTTTGCTGCCTCCCCTAGAGTAAGTAGATCCCATTGGCCTCTTTCTCATTCCTTGTTGGGTCGTGAAATTATCCCTATGCCGTTCCTCAATAGATTTAGCCACTTAGACCATCTCAGTATAGGTCTACAGTTTCAACCCCATAATGGTAGACCCAATACCTAGCCTCAACATTTTCTCAAACTTTTTGCCCCTAGACCTATCCCCTCGGAGATGCTCAAGAGCAAAGTGAAATAGCTCCTTGAAGCATTGCTGGTATTCCAACACAGACTGGGAACCTGGCACTAATTGAGAGAACTCACTCACTTTCCTATCCCGAAAGCTTTCTGGAAAATAGTTCTCAAAAAATGTTCCCTTGAAGTCTAACAAAGTGGGGTTTGGATTACCTGCCCTCAGAATGAGCTCAGTGGCACTCCAGCAATCATCAGCCTCATTTTTGTAGTTGATAGCCCGGGCACAAAATTTACTACTCTTCGATCCAGCCCAATAGCCAGAACACCTTTTCCATACCGCCAATCCATCTTGATGGATACAACGGGTCTTGAACCACCTTGGAGAAACATGGGGGCCTAAGCCGTTGAAATTTCATCATCTTTGTCAAGTCTGTCCAGCCCTCTACATGGGCTTGGGCTTGTTTCAGCATTGATTCTTACACATGCCCATGCACATTTTGCTGCCCTTACCCATGTACTTGTGCCCCACCTGATGTTTGAAGGGTAGCTGATCCAACGGGTACTAAAACAAGTGCCGATGGAGTAGGAGGTGCGGACGGTGCATTACGGACTCCCATTGTCGCTTATATCCTATCATCGATCTCGGCCATAAACTGATTTTGTCTTTCCTCAACTCCCCGCATCATATTACCCATATGGTGGCCACATCATATGCAATATGTACTGGCAGAGCAAGGGGTGCATTGCGGGGTCTACCCCGAATCCGTGTAGGGGAGGTGATGGGGACCAAGTGTTCCAGCGTGACATGACTCCTGTGGAGGAATCCAATTCGTTCACATGCATATACAAGTTTGTATGTAATTGGAACACATGCATACATAGTGGGTTCCACACGTATATAATACGAAAAATTAGAGTTAGGGCATGCATAAGTGGAGTCCGCACATATTTGGATCCGATCGCACTCATATCACAAAGGGGCACACTATTAAAGTAACAAAATAATAATCAGATTTGGAAAATAAAAAAAAATTTATTTCCAAAATAGTTCATTGGAAACAGGGGCAACTTCCACCAGAAATATCAGTACTGTTTCTGGTGGGACTGGCAGAGGCTGATTTGGGACTTTTCTACTCATTAGAAATAGGCACTAGAAGCAGGTCCAATGTTTCCAGTGGGTTGTTTCTAGTGGACCTAAAACGGCTATAAATACACTCAGGTTTTTCTCTTAGGTCACAAAATCCAATTCTAATTCATGGAGAAGGAGAGGAAATAGCCAAAAAGGGTTTTCCAAATCATTCCATATTTCCTTACGAATTCACGATTGATCGGCGCCGCCTACGCACCAAAGGTATGTTTCTTCTCTCTTTAACCTAGTTTTGAGATTCTCTTCTCTATGAGCTTTACTTCAAGTTATTAGACTAGGTTTTCATTCTTGAATCCTTAGGAATCACATTGCAAGAATGTCTGGATGTCGTGTTCGTATCCGCAATTCCATTGCGCAAGAGGAACAAGCCGTTCCTCCTGAAGCACAGTACAATCCAATCCTATTCCTCTCTGTGGTTGAGCGAGATCATTGGGAATGTTTTGAGTGACGTAATGTGGACCCAGGGATTTATGTGAAGAAAAGAGATTTTCGTGCATTCCATCGGTCGGGTGGTACCTCATCTTGAAACCCAATAAGTATTACTACCCAACGCTGGTCAGGTTGTTCTACTCCAACCTCCAGTGCGTGAATAGAGGCACCAAAGAGATGTGGATCACCTCCTACATGAAGGGGGTTGAGATTTCCTTCGACATGAGGTAGTTGCCTAATATCCTAATGGTTGACAACACAGGAGATCTAGTGTATTGCCTACCTTGAACTCTAGCTTATGATTTTCAGAGCCTCGACACCCTTCAAGAGGTAAATGACATGTTAACTAAGAAGGCTAGTGGATGGGATCGCATAGTTAACTACCTTGCCACTCCAAAGGTTGTCTATCGTGTAATCTAGTTGAACGTTCTCCCCACCTGTGGGCACTACGATGAGGTATCCATATAGCATGCCTATGTGACTTACTGCGTTTACATGGGGGTACAGATACTTCTTCCCTACCTTCCAATGTGGAGCATGGTAATTCGGTCCGAGGGACAGGATAACTGAGTTAGGAACCTATGTTATGGGAGGATATTATCAGACATCTGAAGGTAGAGGGATGATTGAGTGATGAGGTCACAGATTTCAACCAAGACTCGCTGAGGAAGATGACTCTAGACATGAGAGAGGTGACACCTACTGCGGAGGATGGTGAGCAGCCGATAGAGGTAGAGGGTGGTGGTGCCGATGATATTGGCGATAATGCCGGTGATGTTGGTGGATAAGCTGCTAGGGTTGGAGGTGTTGATGGTATTCCACCACCTGACCCACAAGCTATAAGCTCTACTATTGCCTCCACTTCCCGCGGCACTAGGGGTGCGAGTTCTAATGGTCTCAACGATGTGATGACCTGCTTAGAGACCACCACATACCTATTGAGGAGGATGGACAATTGGCTTGAGAGCATGGATAGGACCTATTGTCTCGTGGACAATAGAGTGGCCTCCCTTAAGGCACAGATGCATGCGATGGTCTTCCACCTAGGTATTCCGGTGCCACCTCCAGGAACACATGGTCTGAACTAGGCTTGCCAAGGACAGAACCAGTAGCAGTAGGATCAGCAAGAGTACGATCAGCAGGGTTAGTGGCGTGTTTGCCACTGTAGCTTTTAGGATTTTCCTTCCATGTTTTATTTGAGTTTGATGTTCTAGGTTTTAGTTGAATTTTCCTTTTTGTCATTTGCCTCAGTTATTTAAATTCCTACACTTAGGAAAGTTAGAATTTCTAGCTTTCAATATTTTATTTTCTTATGAAAAAGGTGTAAGCTATGTAATCAAGTTCCTTATTTAATGAAACGGCTTTAACACCTATGCTTGTCTCCTAATTTGTGCAATTCTATTATTGTTGTCTTTGAGATTTTTATTTAAATCCTAATTTTTTCAAGTCATGGTTTGGTAGAGATTGTGAGTTAATGCAGAGTTTCACACTCTGATACCATAGCTGTCACACCCCATTTCCAATAAACCCAACTTACCCTTAGGAATACCGGCAGTGTGAGTAAGACGCGTACTTATCTTACAAACCTACTAGGATCTCTGATAGCAGTATCTTAACATTTTACAATCTCACATCACAAACCAAGTAAAAACAGCGGAATCAGAGTATAATAGTAGAATCACCAAAATAAATGAGGAAATATCTAATGATAACATAATATCAATAACCAAGTTATTTTGTTTACAATCCTTCAAGACTTACACATATCAAATTTAAAAATATAATACCCATAGATCTGTATCAAAATAATCAAAATACGTCGAACACCTCATGGTGCCACGTATGCACAAAAGTCACAAGCATAGTCCTGACCATACTCCTCCACATCCAGCATCCACTAGTCGCTCACTCCATACTTAGGTCTAGAAGAAAGAGAATCACTAGCCATAGATATGACCGTACCTACATCATCATCTAAAAAGTGTATAGGTGGGGTGAGCTTTCCAATTCGCTCAGTGAGGGGTGGGGTCAAGCACATCCAAACAACAGGTGCAGTATAATATATGATGCATGATAGTGAAAATTAAACACATAGTCCATGATGCTCGTGATGTAGTTCATTTATTTTATTATCCAACTAACAATACAAACTAAGTCTCGTAAATGCTACTATGGCATATTAAGTTGTATCCCTCGTCTTGAAACCTCCACCGACTATATAGGGATACAAACCCTAGCCATGAATAGAAGCCTATCGATTCTCGTATGCATCCATGGGTCACCTAGCAAACCCCTGATAACCCCCTCCTGGCAGTCATGGCATCGATACATCATTGGCCATGCCGGACAGGTTTTTGCCTCCGATAACAATCACATCGTATAATGGGTGTGGCATTTCGGAAAGGCACATCGAACATACCACAATGGGTAATCCAACACCTTAACCAGGGTTCGTAGCATAGGGAGTGATACCTAACCACATATATGATATATGACTTCAAAATGATACAGTTAGTATGAATTACATAATATCGGTAACACATCGGCCATAAAGTATAACCTGCAACCGTTTACCTAATCTAGCATGCATCTAGTAGTTGAGTATAGACTACGTAACACCGATACCAATCGTCGACCACAAAGCGTTCATTTACAAATGTAGTCCCAAAGCACATGATACCAGTAACACATCGGCCATAAAGTGTAATCCGCAACTACAACTAACTCTAATGCACATAATCAATGCATGAATGCAACAACAAGCATATGGTAATTATGGTACCGGTACCATCTCGGCCACATCGGATTTTGTCTCATACATACAACAATCACACGATGATCACGATACCGATACCACCTCGGCCACACTGAATCCCACCATACATATTAATAAACATTTCATATCAATTCCATAAGAATGTAACATATGATAATCATCATCAACATGTGAGCAATATAATTAAATTTATTAAAGTTACACATGTGAGAAAATTCTAAAATAATAAACATTCCCAAAAAAAATAAAAATAAATAAAACAATGCATCCCTCACCTTTGTTTATCTCTGTGTGTGTTAGGGTTTAGATAAGGCCATAGATCAATCAGCTCAGTTTTGGTCTTGGGGCTCGTGCACATCACTGTCCTAGACACATGGACATCATACATCAATACGTGTCAGGAAGATTGGGAGGGGCCCACTTGGGTCACTCCCAAAAGGTACAGACAAAGTTTCCCAGTGACAGTAATATCACCGGAAACACCCACTGGAAATAGGGTTTTTCCATTGAAAATATCAGTCCTGTTTTCGGTGGTGGTGGCAGAGAGCTCATTGAGCTCTGTGGTTCATCGGAAACAACCCATTGGAAGCAGGTCCAGTGTTTCTGGTGGCTTGCTTCTGGTGGCAATACAGAACTGCCAACTCGAATTAGGGCTTTTCGGCTTAGGCCCGATCGTCGGGATTTGTTTTGTGGAGTTTATAGGGAATGTTCCTAGCATCATTCTAAGCCAATAAAATTCCAATTCCACAGAGCCATTTGGGAGATACATCGATCGAGTGATTGAAATCCTAGTTGGGCATTTGGCAATACTTGATGTTGAAGCTCACCAGGCTTGGTTTGAGCTTGGCAACAGCTCCGGGGAGGTGGAACACTCATTCCCCAACCTCAAGAAGTTTTGTGCACTAAGATCACAACCATACCTAGCTTACCCTAGGTCAAAATGAAGAGTGAGGATAGTAGGAACCATTGCACTTACCTCCGACAGCGATTTTGGCAACTAGGCAATAGCTGGCACCAAGGTAAGTCTTCCCCCTCATCTTCCTCCTCTTCTTCTTCCTTCCTCTCCTCTTTCTCTCCTCTCTTACGTTGAGCACAAAGGAAATGAGGAAATGAAATCCACATTTCCTTCTTATGTGTTAAGTTGAACCTTAGGGTCTGTTTGGTTGTACCCTATTCGGACCGATTGGGTTAATACACCTTTTGCAGCCTGAGAACCCGACCACTTAGGTCCAAAATGTGCTCACACCACGGGAAAGATGTGGAGGATGATTTGAGATCATCTGAGACTGTCTACGATGCGAGTGGCGGGACCTATGGCATCGAAACTCTGACAATAGCCTGTATGGCTCACCAGAAACACCCCATCGGATTCAGGCCTAGTCCTTCCAATGGCTTATTTCTGGTGGTGCTGTCTTGACTGATTGTTGTCCACCAACTGGCCTTATGTGTGTAGTTGCCCTCGACCATGCTCAAGGTCTTTTGGCAACTCCGGTACGTGTCGGGATTCATGTGTGAGGAGTCGGGTCACTTACCATCTGGGGTCAAAAGGAAAGATCCCCTCTAGACTGGCACGAGATGCACAAACACTTGGGGTCATCTCTCCACCTTCGGCAATGGGCAGCTGTGAGCCAAAACCTGCCCATGCTTTCAATCTCTGATCGGAGACCTATAACAACGGTTCAAATTAGACTGAATCAGGGCATGGGTGTAAGAAGGTAGGTATATGTCAGATGGCCGTATATATCTTTTTTTTTTTTTTTTTTGCAATAAGTCATACAAGGGACCCACATCCCTTTTTTATTTTTTTGAAAAACAGGAAAGATACTAATAGTTATGCGAGTAGATACTATCAAGGGGACTAATCCAATTCCCAAGTCCCTGAAACACTCTCCTTTTCTTTTTTTTTTTTTTTTTTTTTTTTTAATCTCCAAGAGGCCTACTAGAGTCATACAAGCAACCTACAACCATTTTTTATTTTCTTGAAAAAACAGGACGATACAAATAGTTATGTGAGTAGATGTTGTTAAGGGGACTTGATCCAGTTCCTTAAACACTCTCCTAAGCATGGTTTTAGTGCATGGTGTCGGAATTGATGTTGGCCATCCCAAAAACTGATATAGTATTGGAAAGGATTGGCATTGGATCATTCATATTGGACAAAAATATCTTTGCTTTTCTTTAAAAAGTAGGTTTTTTTTTTTTTTTTTTGGGTGTTAATCAAGGTGTTCGGGCTAGCTTATGCGCACCTCAACTAATCCTCGAGGAGATTAGCATAGCAACCCACTGCCACGATCTCCACTTAAATCGTAGATGCACAGATGGGACAATGTTCGATTCCACGACCTCTTCCCCTGGGTGCTAGCTCTTCAAGCCGAAGCTGCCACCACTAAGCTATCCTAAGGTTTTTTGTTACCTTATTACCCTTGATTTGTACTATTCCACCAATAGGGTATCAGCCATCAAGATTGGGAACATACAAAACCGATACAGATCATCCAAAACAAAGTACATAGACCATGCGATACCGATATTTTAAATTATACTCCAATGGAGATGTGCCAACCAAAAGGGCAAGCCCTCGATGGAATTTATCTCTGATTCATTATTTATTTATTTATTTATTATTTTATAATTATAACTTAAATAAATATGGTGCATAGGAAAATTGAACCTAATACCTCCTACTTCCAACAAGTGAATAAAGTGGAATAATGATATGCACATATTAGTTAGTGGTAGACTTTTGTCTTATGAGTCTAGTACCATCATCCCACATAACAAGCATGCAATACCATCCTTAGTGCCAAAACAGGACACGTTTCCAATTATGAAGGTAAGGGGTTAACAAATGAACATAGTGGACACTACCCACTTCAAGCGGAGATGGAGATGGAGAATTAGAGATCATTGTGTTAAAATCAGTTTGCATCATAGTTAGGTACCGTTTGACAATGTTCTATCTTTTTCGTTTATGCATTTTCTTGTTTTCAAAAACAGAGAAATAGCCTAAAAAACGTTTTACAAAGTTGTTCCGTTTCACCCGTTTATAGAAACATAAATAAAAATTTATGCCTATTTACATTTCTAGAAACGACTTTAACGAAACAAGTTGACTTGTTTCTGTCATTTCCAAAAACAAATTTGAGAGAAAAAAAAAAAAAGTCGTTGTGCCCGATAAATCTCTCAACTATTTAAGCCTAAAAAGGGGCAACCAAACCCTCTCTCCCTTTTAAGCATCGGATGATACTATTGGGTTTTTTAGTCGCATTATGTCTGCAAAAAAAGTTTCGAGAAATAAGTTTATCAAATACTAAAAAATCCATTTTTGTTTTTGAAAACGTGAAAAGTCGTTTATGCTATTTCTAGACACTGAAACAATAGAAACGTTATCAAATGGTGCCTTAATATAATACGAGTTTTTTTTCGTATAAAAGTAAAAAGTTGTAAATTATCGTATTGATCCAAAAAAGGGTTTTATACGTGTATTCTATCGGAACTCATGTTATACATGAATAATATGCATATAATATGAATTTATCATTTTTTTTTTCAATTTATTAAAAAATAAAACCTAGAATCAAATTATATCAGAACCCTTTCTTCTTCCCTTCATATGAGAAGACCAAACCCTTTCTTCTTCGCTTCGTATGAGTCTGATTGCATAAACCTAGCCCCTTGCCCCTTCCCCTTACTTCTCTGTCTTTGTTCTCAAAAATTTGCGATCCACGACAAAGGGTGACAACAATAGAGATCTGTTCACTTCTTCTCCTCCATTTCTCTTCACAAATCCCAATTGTTGAAAACCCAATCGAGGACGAAATTGCAGCGTAGGAGGGCGGTTGCAGGAGTGGGAGGGTGATTGCAGTGACCAAGGGCGAGCATCAATAGAGAGATCTACTATCTTTTTAAGTATTTTCTTCTCTCTCTCTCTCTCTCTCTCTCTCTCTGTGTCAATTTTTCTCCTTTATGAAATGGATGCAATCTAGTTCGGGGTTAGTGATTATTCAGTCCTCTAACATAACATACTGATTTCCCATGCACTGATGGAAGATCATTTTTTTGCTTGCAACACCTCTTTCCACCTTCCAGAGTCTTTGTTGTAAATTACTTACAGCCATAATCATGTTGTTACGGCCAGAAATCGTCTTAGGCTGCTAACCTTGACGGATGTGAAAACACAAGAGAGTGAACATCAGCTGCTTTGGTGGGGGACTCTTTGATGCCTAAGTTAGATCTACAGGTATAGGTTACATATTGTTCATGTATATTGGAGGATGTTCTGTAGTTTATAAGTATTGTCCCGAAATTAATTCAGACTCATTAAGTAGGAAATTTCTGATTTCTGAATTATATGGTTTGGGTATGCAATTTAGGAAGATATTTGAAAGTTGTATTAGTATGGAATTTTAATTGCTGTAATTGGTCACTTTGTGGACTGTATAATGACCCTAGAGGAAATAAAATACCTACACCATGCTGCCATGGGCATTAGCCCTCGGCCATAAGCATCCCAAGTGAAGGAAGTCAGCAGAACAGCATGTAGGGTTGTAGAAAATGCTGTTGAAACCAATCCGTCAGTTGGGCAAGCGGCCAGCCAGTCGAACCTGCTAGTTGGGTGTTTTTAGGTCATATTAGTCCCTTTTATGATGAATTATACCATGCCCTTGTGGGTTATGTTTCTTACCTTTTACCTAAATTTAACCCATGGGTAAGGGAAGCTTGGGAAAATTTTTGAGGCTTTAAATTAGATTAGTATGTGGGCTATTGGGAGCCATTTTGGGTTCAACAGCATATTAGGTGGAAGTAGGTGTTGTAAATGTTTAACAAAATGATGCACCATTGGTTAGGAACCAAAACAATCGGTGAGGACATGCGATTGATTGCGGGGATCCTATTGTACTTTGTGATTTGGGTTTTGAGGTGAGTGGATTTGACTTATTTTGCGGAGTGTTTTATATATTTGAATTCTGCATGCTCATGTGTAATGTGATGGATATCCTTGTTTTGCATGTTTTTTATATAAAATTATATATATTGCACATGTGGCATGGTTTTACCGAGACTAATGTGATTGAGGTTTTGTGAATGTGTAATTATATAGTTGTGTGGTAGTGATTGTAACATTGACAGTCTGAGGCACAATGTCGCCGATGGAGGATTTTGGTACCGTGGGCTCAGAGGTCGTATTACAGTTATGACCACAGTTGGATTATTGGATGTTATGTATTGCTATGGATACATGTAGATTGTATATATTTAGGGTTCACAGACCCTAGTGCTACACCCCTTGCCAGTAGGGGGTTAGGTACTAGCTAATCTCAATGGGTGGTATATTATTAAAAATACCATATCTGCAGTACGACTACTGTACACAGAGGTGGATCCAACATGGTTGATGGATAGGTTTTCTAAGACCATGGCTGTCCATTGCATGGGTGACCGATGTGTAGGATTCCAGGACCATGGCTATTGGGGTTACCTTTGGAAGTTTGTGGGGTGATTGATGTGTAGGATTCTGGGACCTGCAGACTTTCGCGTACAACAAGCTTGTATCTCTGTAGCTCGATGTACTAGAGAGGGGATACCACCTACATTGTGTAGCACTAATACCAAATGATAGACTTAGTAATGGAAATAGAAAAACAATGGAATAAATGGATTCATATGCATCATATGAATCATGTATATAATATGCATTGCATCATTTGTTGTGTGTGCTTATATGCACACCTTTCACTGGGCTTGTGAAACTCACCCCTCGTTGATTACTCTTTTAGATGGTGGAACTGTTGCAGAGGCAATATTGGATTTCAGCGGCTGTTTTGTGGCTTGTGTCTACGAGACATCGGCTTGCTGATGGACTTCACTTTAATTATTTCAGTTATTTCTGTTGATGTATATATTGATGACATATGTAATGTAAATATTATACATGTGGGTTGTTAACAAATGGATCCTGTATATTTGTAAAATTATCATGTAGTGGATCACCAGTGTTATTGTATGATTTTATTAGCATACTCTGATTTTAGTTATGATCTTGGTGACATTTGTGAAATTAAGGTACTATATCTGTGATCTTGGAGGGTTACGCTGACTTGGTTGAGGCAGGGTGTGACACTTATATCTTCCTGCAGACATGGGTATACCCCACCCTACACCTGCCACTATTTACTGCGACAACCAGGCTGCTCTCCACATTGTGGCAAATCCAGTATTTCATGAACACTAAACACAATGAATTAGATTATCGTTTCGTTTGTGAGAAAATCCAGTGTGGCCTAATTCATTTAGCTCATGTGCACACATCTCGATAGATTTTGAACATCTTCACCGAACCTCTTGGCCAAAATCAGTTTCACAATTTCATTGACAAGTTAGGTGGGGTACAAATATATCAACCCCCTCCAACTTGAGGGTGGTATTCGATTATCATTCATAGCCCTTGATCCAGCCCTGTGCATTGTAATTATTATCCCTTTCTCTTGTAATCAGATGTATCTTACTATGTATATCCGTAACTCCTGCCAATTAGCATGGATCAAGGAAACCATTAGCTTAAATTAAGGAGCTGAATGTATACATTTAAGGCTATAAAAGCCTCAGTGTATAACTGATTCGTAACAAGTGTGAAGAACCATTTTCCTCGCATATTTTCTCATATTCAGCTTTTGTATCACTATCTTGAATACTCTTCTAATTTAGACTACCTAATTTCCAATACAATCACAAAGTAGAAGGAAGACCAAGAAGAATATAGATAGAGATAGAGATATAGAGATACAGAGATTAGAAAGGAGTTCCTAAGATCATGATAAATAGACAGATAGATGTGGCCGAACCCACGGATCCCTGGGTGGTTTATGAACCGTGAGATCCACAGTTAAACGGGAGTTAGGGAACCCACGTGATAGGACTGAAACGGCCTTTTCTGAAAAGAGAAGGAGATAGAAACGAGGGAGCGAGGGAGGGAGAGAGAGAGATGGTAAGAGTTTCAAAAGAAAAAGGAAATAAAGGGCAAAATTATCAAGTGAAAGATTTGTCACCTCATGCTTTTATTTAATGGTATAAAGTGTGATATATAGACTATAGTACAGCTCATGTGTAAATGTATATCTTATAAAAAAATGTGTATATGTAAATACAGAATTAATACATATACCATTTAATGCTGATGTATCTACTAAACTGATAAAAAAACCATAATATAACATTTACAATACAACATAACAAAAACTTCAAATCTAGTACATCGCGTGTATTTGAGCGGGATTGTTTTGAAATTCATGGAAACCTAGAAAAAATATTTTGTGATTAAGTATTGTTGCTGGAGAAGAAATCAAAACTATAGCCAAAGAGGGAGTTTGTTCTGAAAGAGAATTATTACCAGAGAAATTGTTCTTCTTCTTCTCTCGAGTAGCCCAACTGAAATGGTTGCCAGACAAGAAAGGTAAGCTAATGCCAAAGAAGAAATTATAACTGTAGCTAAAGATGGGGGTCGTTGACAGAGAGGGAAATTTACATTAGTGGGGAAGATTATTGTTGGAGAAGTTCTTCTTCTTTGTCTCTCGAATAACCCAATGTTTTGGTCTTCTGGAATGGTGGACTTATCTTATAGTACAACTCCTCTCTCTCTCTCTCTCTCTCTCTCTCTCTCTCTCCATCACCACAAGTCTTCCATCTATTTTTATTCCCCCTTTTTGTTTCTCTCCCTCCCCTTTCTTTCACTCTTTCATCAGATCCCTTATCCTCTCCTCTCCGCCCCCATCCCTACAAGTCTCTCATTTGTTCTCACCTCACTTCTCTCTCTTTCCCTTCCTCCATCTTCCTCTCCTCCTCACCCATGTCGCACTCCTTGTGATGGAAATGACATCTCAAGCTTGCGCTATGCATTATCAAGTTGAACATGTTTGTGTATAAGGAATGCATTTCAAACATAAGTTATGAGAAGTAAAATAAGAGATCTTTTTCTTATAGAGAAGAGTTTTCTGGTCGAGCATGTCCCCTATGTAACGACCCAAGAATACAACACGCCAGTGCTCTAGCCAATGAGAGTGCATATGGGAGCATCGACCAGAGGGCACAATGCCATTTTGCATCCCTATGTCTGGGTGCAAGTGCACACTCCTAGACAAAACATTTGCCCCTCTTGTATTTTTTGAGAAAGAATGATGCAATGCTGCATAGCGTACACTAGAGTCTCCATGTGTCCTCTCCCTTCCCTCCTATGAAATGACATATTTACCCCTATTATGGGAGGAGAGAGAGGTTACATGTAACAATAATAGTAGTAATAATAACAATAACAATAACACCAATAATAATATGTGGTACCCCGTATCAAAATTCAACGGCATGCCTTGGGTGCTTGGTCATAGCAAGCACTGAGGGCGGCTAGGCTGCCTACTTGGCCAGGTGGGTATAAATTGCCTCAACTGCCTATGTACTTGAGCCAATTGGTGAAGGAAATAGGCATGTGCAGTGGTATGAGGGTCACACACATGGCTGACCTTAGGGCCATGGTTGGGGACTACCTGGTGGATAATTTCACTATCACTAGCAGGTTACTTGCTTGACGGTAAATTGCATTAATGGTCTGTGGGCCTCACTACGGGAATGCCTTGACCCTTCTCGTAGGTTAACAGGGCATCCAATCCTACTGGTCATGTAGCACCCAGCATGCAAATGATCAAGTGGGCCCACATGCTATTATGTGAGAATGACGTAAATTTTTAGTTTTGGACTTAACAGATAAACAGGACCTAGTGGAAGAATATTAGCCACTATAAATACCATTTCGTTCTCTCATTCTCCATTTCCATCCTTCATGTGCTAAAGAGAAGAAGAAGAAGAGCTTGGGCTACTTGCATGCATGGGTGCTGCTCCTTCTGTTGCTTGCATGTTGCTGTCCAAGGTTGTTGTTGCTCCTGTTGTGCTCTGCTGCTGTTGTAGCTGATGATGCCATGTCCAAGATTGTACAAGCAAGTTGAGATGAGTGCAAGTGCTGATGTCCAAGACTGGATGCATGTTGCTGTCTATGGAGGCTGGCTGCTACTACTTCTATACTACTGTATGTTGTACCTACTGCTCTATTGATGCTTTACATGCCAAGAAAGGTAATATTTTAACTATATAATTGTTGTACAGTAGCTAGGAGCTTTCTTAGGTATGTTCTCAGTCATTTCCCAAGCAAGCAGCCACCCAGAATTGGGAACCTTGGACTACATGCAAGGGAATTGGACTGAACTCAATTATAGGGACTGAATAAATTGGAGTGGTTATTCTCTGCAGTGGGTGTGGCCATGCGGTGCGCATCGGATGGCTGAGAGCATTCGGGCACGTGCCCCGAGATCGTCTCAGCCATCTGATGCTCATCGCGTGGCCGCACTCGCTGCAGAGGATGTTTTCATAATAAATTGATGTACATATGTTGCATTTATGTAAATTGGGTGGAATTTAGGTTTGAAGTTGTCCTTGTAACCACCTATAGCTGAAATGTGAGCTGAGGTGTGCAATTGCTAACCCAAGACTAGAAATTGGGTTTGCAAGCATGGAAATTGAACTAATTTCAGTTATAGAGACTGTGTACAAGTCCTATGTATGTTGTTATTGTAGAATTGTAGTACACAGGCTCTATACAGTCTGTATATTTCAACAGTTGGGTTTTCGGTAATATGCAGAGGATTCCCTTCCCTGTGTTAGAAACCCAATTGTGGAACTGAAATTAATGAAATTGGGTTTCAAATTCTTGTTGTTCATACCGTTAGAATAGTGTATAGACCCTAGGAGTGGTATCTGTAACCTCCTACAGCTGATCATGGGTTTGGATGTCTAGGATCACCTTCCCAAAAGGAAGAAATTCAGATGTATAGAGTAGGTTGCAACGTATGGTTGTTGTCCATGTAATTAGGGCAATATCTGGACCAACGCTATAATCACCCAAAAATGGGTATCAGATCTTATATGTATGGTATTTCCATCCCAGAAGTGAAAACACAACTACATGGATGGGGCTTAAGCAATAAGTTGTTGAATTTTAAAAATGAGTGCTAAAGCATCTGTAATCAAACAAAAATGGGTACAAGATCTTACATGTATGGGATTTCCATCCCAGAGCTGAAAACCCAGTTACAGGGATGGGGCTTAAGCAATAAGTTGCTGAATTTTAAAAGCTATGGGCACGCTAAACATGTGCGTGGGACATCGTCCCTGTGGCTACCCACAGTCTGGATATAGACCTGGTATGATAAGAGATATTCATTTCAGAGTTGAGACCACCATCTCAGAACTGAAATAGAAAACATAGAGTGGTTCAGAGACCCACATCCATCTCTGACCCATCTTTACAAACCTCAAAATTTGGGGATTTTCCAAGTCATGGCTTAAATGATGCAAGTTGGATTGGGATTTGGATTTCTACCCGACGAGTTACCCAATTGACCAATTTTGGAAGGTCAGTATGATTGAAACTGACATTGAGCTTCATGCTTAAAGTCCCTTTCTCCAATTTTAGTAAATTTGAATAATGACCTGATAGGGGCTGAATGAAGATACAACCATAATTTTGGGGTTGTACAGACCCAGATAAGAGGCTGCCCATATTCGAAAACCCAATAAATGGAGCTCCCTTCTTTTATTAATATCTCCCTGTAAGATCAACGAAGGCTTTCATTATTTTGTAAGAAAAATTGAATATGTTGGGAGTCGGATCCCAACCTGCAGTAAACAAGAGATAGAACGGGAGAGGGAATAGATCCACAGAGGTAAGAGGAGAGGAGCTTCTTCGAATGGTCGATTTCATCAAGGGTCTAGTGATTCTATAGAGGCTCCAATGTTGGAGTTTAAGTTTCAAAACAACAAGTCTCTTCCTTTTGTTCAAAACTCTTTGGTACTAGTAAAGCATGTGAGCTAAAGTTTAGTTCTACATTGGAAACTTGTAAAAGTTTTTCCATGGATATATATATAGGAATGTATCTTAAGGGTGCAAGCCCTTTGGAGAGGTACTCTCCCTTGTCATGTATGTGTGGGGGTTCCTGGGGTGCTTTTGAATCGTGCACCAAGCCAAGCCAAGCCAAGCTGGATCAGACCGTGGGTGTGGGATTGGGTCCACCCTTTCCCTTACTTTTTAGTCAAATATTTTTTGGCTCCAAAATTCAAATTTGAAATTTGAAATTTTGGAACCAAAATTAATTTACATTAATGAGAATGTATACACTATACACACCCATACGTATATATACATGCATACATGTATAGAGACACCCATACGTATACATGTACATACACTGACACCTATATAAGAAAAGACACACCCTATGTATGAAGGGACACATACCTATACATACAGATACCTGTAGAAATATAGGTACATCTGTACACATACAGGTACATCTTAACCTATAAATACCCATGCCCACATGCTAGTTTCTTACAAAAAAATCCAAAGAGAATGTCTATCTTCTACACTCATACAGTATTGTATTCTATACTGTTTCATCTTCTCTCTTCCCTCTCTTTAAGTGTTACTTAGTATAGCTTACGGACTCCCTTTAATTAATCACATTAGGAGTGCTACCTTGTGCTTAGAGGGTGATTTTATCTTAGAGGTAAAAGAGCAGGTCGACCCTTTATGCACAAATTAGGGGCTTTTTAACACCATAAGGAAAGTATCTTATACAACTTCGCCCTATTGTACCTATATACGGAACTTTTTGTTGCTTCTACTGCTACACTCAAAACAAGGACTACATCTCAAAGGTTAATATAACATTTACATTCATTTCAGAAAAAATCTAACACTACCTCTCTAATATTCTAAGAACAACAATCTTAAGGTGTTAAAATTTCTTTGTGTTAGATATGGCTGGCAAAGAAATACCCATTGAAGTTACTGATAATGATGGATCACTACCAACTACTGGATTTACTACATCTCAAACTACTCATGAGGCAACTAATGTTTCAAATACCATTCAACCTGGAATGGAATAACTGAGAATCAATTCTGAATTTGATAATATTGCTCAATTTAATGGAGAAAAATTTAAACGGTGGAAGCAAATGATGTTCTTTGCTCTCACCCAATTGGGAGTGGCTTTTGCATTGTTTGAACCAAAACCAGGTCCAAGTGAGGATCCAGTTTTGGATGTAAAGAGGATTGTTTGGGTACAAGCAGATTTTCAATGCAAGAATCGTATTCTGAATGCACTCTCCAATAATCTTTACAACGTGTATTATTCCTTGGATTATGCATCTATGATATAGAAGGCATTGTCTATCAAATACACACTTGATGATGCGGGACAAAGAAAGTATGTGGTAGCTAATTCCCTTAATTTTCAAATGCAAGATGGTGAAAATATTTCTTCCCAAGATAAATTCCAAATGTTAGTTGGAGATTTGTCAAAGGAGAATATTATATTTCCTGATGCATTTGTGACTGGATCACTACTTGAGAAACTAGCCTTTTGGGATACTTTTAAATTAAATATAAAACACAAGAGGAAGGAATGGACATTTGAACACGTGGTTATCAGAATTAAAATTTAGGAGAGGAACAAAGCTAAAGATAAAGGAGAAAAATCCATTGGATATACAAGACTCAAGGCTAACCTTGTTGAGACTAAGAAACAAAGTTCATTCAAAAGGACACTTCAAGTGGGGAAGGACAAGAACTTCAAGAAACCAAAGGTTATCTGTTTTGCTTCGAGATATTTCAAGAAGGATTGTCCCAACAAGAAGTTTTTGAAATCTTAAAAGGTGAAGGAAAATCTGATTAAAGAAAATATTTTTTCAGCAATGGTGACTGAAGCAAATATGGTAGAAAAACCAATGGACTGGTTCATTGATACTGATGCTACCAGACATATTTGTGTAGACTAGAATTCCTTTAATAAGTATACTACCATCAATACTGGTGATAAAATCTATATGGGCAATTCAAAAACTTCAAGCGTCATCGGTAAAGGTGATATCATTTTAAAGCTCACTTCAGGGGAGAAACTCATCTTTAACAATGTGCTCCATGTTCCAGAAATTCGATACAACTTAGCTTCTAGTCCTCTTCTTATCAAGGCAGGAGTGAAGATATCATTTGATTTTGACAAAAGTTGTTATTCTTAAGAATGATGCTTTTATTGGAAAAGATTACCTCAATGAAGGCCTCTTTGTACTCAGTATTTCTGATATTATGATTGAAAATCCTAGTAGTTCTTCGGTTTATTTTGTTGACTCTCATAATACTTGGCATCATAGATTAGGACATTGTAATTTTTCTTACATTTCAAAAATGTGTAAAATGGATTTAATTAATTCTAAGTTTCAAAAACCTTTACATAAATGTCCTATTTGTGTTGAAGCAAAGTTCACTAAAAACCCTCACAAATCAATTGAAAGACATAGTGAACTTCTTGAATTAATACTTAGTGACTTATGTGATTTAAAATCTTCTGAATCTAGAGGTGGTAAGAAATATGTATTAACTTTCATTGATGATTATTCTAGATTTACTATGATTTACTTATTTCAAACTAAAGATGAAGCAGAAAATGCTTTTATAATTTAAAAAACTGAGGTGGAAAATCAGTTAGGGAGAAAAATAAAAAAATTAAGAACTAAAAGGAAAAACATAACTCTAAAAGAAATGATGAACTGTTTGCTAATAAATTCAGGATTACCTGATGATATGTGGGGAGAAGCAATTCAAACTGCTTGTTATATTTCAAATAGAGTACCTCATAAAAATACAGGTTTTTTACCATATGAGTTATGGTTTAAGAGAAAACCAAATCTCAAATATTTAAGGATATGGGGCTGTTTGAAAAAAGTTGCAATACCAGTACCTAAAAAGAGGAAATTAGGGCCTAAAACTATTAATTGTGTTTTTATTGGCTATGTTGTCCATAGTTCTACATACAGGTTAGAAGAATATGATATAATAGAATCAAGAGATGCAGAATTTTTTGAGAATATTTTTTCCTTAAAATCTAATTTGAATGATAATCACATTGGTTATAATAATTCTGGTTTGAATAATGGAATATCAAATATAGATAATACTTTACCTCAAAACCTTGATGAAAATCAATTAGGAAGAAGTAAAAGACAAAATAAACAAAATATCTAGGAGATGATTGGCTTGTGTATAGTATTGATAAAGATCCTTTATCATATAAAGAAGCAATTACATCCCTAGATGCTATTTTTTGGAAAGAAGCAATCAAAAGTGAACTAGATTCAATTATTGCAAATCATACCTGGGAATTGGTAGATTTACCACAGGGTTCTAAAGGGTTAGATACTAAGTGGATATTTGGTAAGAAAATTAAAACCTGATAGAACCATTGACAAATATAAAGCTAGACTTGTAGTCAAAGGATTTAAACAAAAGAAAGATTATAATTATTTTGATACTTTTGCTCCTATGGCTAGAATAACAACTATAAGAACTATGTTAGCTATGGCTTCCATATATAATTTAATTATATATCAAATGGATGTAAAAACTATTTTCCTAAATGGAGATTTAGAGGAAAAAATTTATATTAAACAACCAAAAGGATGTATTGTATCAGGACAACAACAAAAGGTATGTAAACTAGTGAAATCTCCATATGGACTGAAACAAGTCCCAAAACAATGGCATGAAAAGCTTGATTATGTACTTATCACAAATGGGTTTCATGTAAATGAAGCCGATACGTGCTTATATAGTAAATTTCACCTAGACAAAGGTGTGTTTATAATTCTATATGTGGATGATATGTTAATTTTTGGTACAATTTTAGATATTATAAAAACAGACTAAAAAACTCTTGATGTCTAACTTTGATACTAAAGATATGGGTGAAGTAGATATAATTCTTCGTATAAAAAAGAATAATGAGATAATATTATCTCAGGCCAACTATGTAGATAGTCTACTTAAAAAATATGGTTACTTTGAAAGAACACCAATTAAAACGTCCTTGGAAATTGGGTGTCATTTACAAAAGAATCAGGGTGAATCAGTTTTACAAAAGAGATATTCTCAAATCATTGGTTCAGTTTCATATCTTATGAATTGTACTAGACCTGACATAGCCTTAGCAGTTGGAAAGTTAAGTCAACATACTTATAACCCAAGTAGAGACCATTGGAAAACAATTGAATGTCTATTAAGATATTTAAAGGGTACAATGAGTTATGGTCTACATGGAAGTAGAATTTAGCTACCTTAGAAGGCTATTGTGATGCTAATTGGATATCAAATATAAATAAATTATTAGCAATTAGTGGATATGTATTCACTTTAGGAGGTGGAGCGATTTCTTGGAAATCAGTAAAACAATCCTATTAGACAGGATCCACCATGGAAGCACAATTTATTACTTTAGAAAAATCAGGAACTGAAGCTGAATGGCTAAGGAACTTGATGGCAGGTATGCCATTATGGAAAAAATCAGTTCCTTCTATATTTATTCATTGTGATAATCAAGCTGCAATTGCTAAAGCCAAAAGCAAAGTATACAATAGCAAGCGAAGACATATACGCTTACGACACAATCTCGTAAGGCAATACATAAGTGAAGGAACAATAGCTATTGACTTTGTGAAATCAGAAAGCAATCTTGCTGATATATTTACAAAGCCTTTATCTACAACGATAATTAATGAATTATCAAAGGGAATGAGCTTAAAGCCTATTTCATAGATCAAGTGATGGATACCCAACCTATGTGAAGAGGTCTAAATCCTGAAGTAGGTTCAATGGGTAAAAACGAAGTCACCAGATGATCTATCAAGTATTACTAATTTAGCTCATTCTAGAACTGTGGGGGTAATAAAACAATGTAGTACCATCACAAGAAGGAGGTTGAGTAATAAACTCTTAATCAAGCCAAAACTCATGCACTGTAGGGGTGTGTTAATTATGATGCACACTGTGGGCTGACCTAAGTGTATGTAGGACGTGAGAGGCCGCCTATCGATAAGAATCTTAAGGCAAATTCTTTAAACATCCATGAGACCAAGATAGGGTACAAGGCCTGTAAAAATGTCTGAATTTTTAAGGGATGTCACATTAAGTCGACTAATGGGATATGGATAATGAGCTTGTTGACTACATAGATAAAAAAAGGTTCAATAAGTCTGACTTAACCTATACTCTGTAGCGAAGATCATTAGACCTAATGTAGGTTCAAGCTCGCAAGACACATACAACGATGTATTCTATTATGTTTAATATACTACGTAATTATTTACCTAGTCTCTTCCATTATTTTGAAACTTGTGGGGGATTGTTGGAGTTTAAGTTTCAAAACAAGAAGTCTCTTCATTTTGTTCAAAACTCTTTGGTACTAGTAAAGCGTGTGAGCTAAAGTTTACCCTTTGGCATTAGTAAAGCATGTGAGCTAAAGTTTCTATGGGTATATATATAGGAATGTATCTTAAGGGTGCAATCCCTTATCATGTATATATGGGGATTCCTGGGGTGCTTTTGAATCACGCATGCGGAGCCAGATCGGACCGTGACCGGGGTCAGGGTTGGGGTCAGGTGTGGGATTGGGTCCTCCCTTTCCCTTACTTTTTAGTCAAATATTTTTTGGCTCCAAAATTCAAAATTTCAATTTGAAATTTTGGAACAAAAATTAATTTACATTAATGAGAATGTATACACTAAGTATATGTATAGGGACACACTTACGTATATGTATATGCATACATGTATAGAGACACACTCATACGTATAGAGATACACCCATACGTATACATGTACATACACTGACACCTATATAAAAAAAGACAAACCCTATGTATGAAGGAACACATATCTGTACATACAGGTACCTGTAGACGTACAGGTACATCTAGGCCTATAAATACCCATGCCTACATGCTAGTTTTTTACAAAAAAATCCAGAGAGAATGTCTATCTTCTACACTCATACTGTATTGTATTCTATACTGTTTCATCGTCTCTCTTCCCTCTTTTTAAGTGTTACTTAGTTTACATACTCCTTTTAACTAATCACATTAGGAATGCTACCTTGTGATTAGAGAGTGATTTTATCTTGAAGGTAAAAGAGCAGGTCGATCCTTTATGCACAAATTAGGGGCTCTTTAACACCTTAAAGAAAGTATCTTATATGAATTCACCCTATTGTACCTGTGTACAGAACTTTCTAAGAACAACATCCAACGATTCCAATGAGCCTAAGGTTGTTCTCCTTTGTTAGAATACTACATTTTGGGAGAATGGGCGAGAAAAGAAATATGGATGTAAATGGGTTAAATTGTACAAGAAAGATCGACATTGGCAGTTCATGGGTTAAGATATGTGAACAAAATATTGACCGTCGGATCTGTATGATACATGTGTTGCATAGTCAAGCCCCTATGAACACTCCATGGGTGATGTGCTCTATGAAGATGAGCTTGATCCGTGAAAAGATTCCATTGTCCCTTGAAGGAGCTACATATGGTCATGGGGGAATGCTAGATGGACAAAGTTTCTCCTCACTTAATAAATATCTCATAGAAAACTCTACGGCATATGAATTACATACTGTCTCACCCTAGTTTGTCGTGAACTAGGAGACTTAAACCCAAAACCGCCTAGTAGAAATGGGTTTCCACACCCCACAAACTACGATGTGCACTCTAGGAACTTGGTGACTGGTACACGACGGCATATTAATAATGCTTTTGAGTGACAATTGAGCTACCACATTGCAATTATGAATATATAGTTGCAGCATGGAAAAGAGTTCATCAAAGGACCACAGGATGGTCTTGGCAAAGGGTTTCTTTAGTTCCAACTAATTCGAAGTCAACTCAGCTGATTCAGCCCTATCATAGACCACTCAAAATCTCGGTAGACAACCATGACGTCTTGTCGATTGTGTTCAATAGGGCGTGAATCCAGCCCAATCCAAATCAACCTGTAAAACTAAAGATTTGCATTTCTCACACCCTTTAGAGGTAAGTTTTGTCTTTTGAGGGTAGGCAATCCAACATAATCACGGAGGGCGGAAGAGGATTCCTTGTTCAACTCACAATAGGCATCACTTTATTCCCCTTATCCATTTTTGGACAGTCATTGCTCAAGATGGGTTCTATCTCTCTCTAGCACAGTTGACAAAGGGACACAGGCTGTCGCACCCACCCACCCATACTTGTCTTCTTATTCTATCACCTTTAAGATGATGACAACATAGATGGGTTGATGCCTAGATTTGTAGAACCTTTGCCTTTCCTCTCCCCTAGTACTCTTTCCGATCCGTAAAACAACTCTCAGAAATCTAATCCCCTTTCGGAAGATACATGAGCAAAACAATCAACCTAGTAATACCAACAAGAAACTTAGCTTCGCAATGTCCAACTTGAGAACAGGGATAATCTTCTGCCAGGTAGAAAGAAACTATGGTATACCTTTTCCAGTAGTCTGTGGTTGGGTGTAGAAGAAGAAAGGGAAAGGACAGAATTGGAACCCAATACCTGGCTAAAACAGCCCAAGGTAATTATAGCTGGGGCAAGCGGCGCCTTCTTTATGCTACGAAATTATTGGGGGAAACTAGTTTCTACAAACCAGCGTCATAAAGAATAAGCTTTAAATGAGATCCGAAGTGAGAACGACAAATGATCAGAGCATCTGTGTGAAGGCTTTCTGATCTTCCACCACTGAATTGTCTGAACGAGAATCTACTTTCTTAAAGAAGAGTTTCTGCTGGGGGAGCTGGCCGTTTGCAAAAGCTGTCACCTCTGTGTCTACTAAGATTGTATCTTCATCTTTGAACTCTCCTCTCAAGATACCCTTTGCAAGCTCATTTTCAACGTTTTGTTGGATCACCCTCTTGACTGGCCTTGCACCATAGTTGGGGTCATATCCAAGACTCCCTAAGAGCTGAACTGCCGCATCTGTCACCTGAATTTTCATTTTCCGGTCCCCAATTCTTTTCTGTACACGTTCCAACTGCAATAGACAAGCAAGAATGAGGTAAGATTATATCATATCTGCAGAAAAGATAAAGTGGACTTTTCAAAACCCAACCTTTATATGCACATGGAAGCCGCATGAGAGAAATACAGATATGGCATGTGTTCAAATATCACAAAACTATAAGATGAGATCGGTTCTACTACAGTGTGAAAATGGAGTTGTCATGCCAACACAAGTAACAAACTAATAAGTAGCAATGCCACAGCTGAGGAAAATACTACGACAAACTAAAATACATGAGAAAAGAAAAGATAAAAGCTTGCCTCAGATTTAAAAAGGTCATTCAATTAGATTAAACAAATAAAGGTTAGAAACCACTCAAGACACCAAAAAGGTCCATAAGGGTAAAGTAATACCAATTAATATTTATGCAGCTGTGGGAGGCATAAAATCTCCAAAGGATGTAACCAGTTTTCAATATACAAAGAAAACAAGTGGATAGTGCAGCTAACCTGTAGTCTCACGATACTGTTTATCTGCTCACGATCCAGAGGCCGGAAAACAATGTACTCATCAACCCTGTTCATGAACTCGGGACGAAAGACCGTTCTAGCAGCTTCCATCACCCTCTGCTTTATGGTTTCGTAATTTGCATCTTTTGATAAGGTCTCATCATCCGTGTTGAGAATGTACTGCGACCCCACATTTGAAGTCATAATTATTACAGTATTTGTGAAACTCACAGTGCGGCCCTGTGAGTCAGTCACCCTCCCATCATCAAGAATCTGAAGGAACACGTTGAACACATCAGAATGAGCCTTTTCAATTTCGTCAAACAAGATAACGGCATATGGCCTCCTACGAACTGTCTCTGTAAGCTGTCCACCTTCCTCATAACCAACATAACCAGGTGGTGCCCCGATTAACCTTGAGACAGCATGCTTCTCCATGTACTCACTCATATCAATCCGTACTAGGGCTTCTTCAGTATTGAACATGTATGAAGCAAGGGCCTTGGCTAGTTCGGTCTTGCCAACACCAGTGGGACCCATGAACATGAAACTCGCAATGGGCCGGTGAGGATCTGAGAGGCCAGCTCGAGACCGCTGGATAGCCTCTGCTACTGCCGTCACAGCTGGGTCTTGACCAACAACACGTTTATGCAGCTCTTCTTCCAAATGTAGAAGCTTCTCTCTCTCAGATTGTTGAAGTTTTGAGACAGGAATACCAGTCCATTTGCTGACTATTTCCGCAATGTCATTCTCTGTTACTTCTTCCCTTAGCATTGACTTCCCCGAACTCATATATTCATCCAACTCTTTCTCTGCATCTCCAAGTTGGCGTTGCAAACTGTTGAGGCTCCCATACTTCAGCTCAGCTGCACGATTAAGATCATACTCCCGCTCAGCCTGCTGAATCTCAAGATTTACCCTGTCAATCTGCATTAAGAAAGCCAGTTAAGGTTGCCATTGCATCCAAAATAATCAAGCAACATGGAAAAATAAATTATGTTTCAGAAAGAAGGGAGGGGGGAGCTGATGTTAAAATTTGGCAATTGGGTGAGCCTTGTTCAGCCAGCAAGCAAGTGCTAAATTTTGAAGTTCGTGTTTGTACTTCTGTAACACAAAGCAGGCTGACAAGGTAATGGCACAGAGTATGTCGACATTGGGATGGCACTTAAAAGAAGTTAGTATTCCCATGTAGATTGAATTCCATGCTGAATCAGCTAAATTTCTAAATTTTCCAAATTCATGGCTATTTCTTCTAGGTTCTTTTATCAGTTCATGTCGACTCAGGCATACTTGATTGAAACAGCTGCTACTTGATAGTTTCTCTCGAGCACAAGACAAATTTGTTCCACTCTCATTAAGAAAGGTAAACAAGCACTATTTAAATACCTCTTCTTTAATTGATTGAATGTGTGTCATGACTGATTTCTCATGTTCCCACTGCTCTGTCAGCTCTGCTTGCTTTTTCTTTAGGAGAGAGAGTTCTGCTTCAAGGCGATTCAATCGATCCTTTGAAGCTCTGTCAGTGTCATTCATGAGGGAAAGCCGCTCCATCTCCAGCTTCAATACAGAACGATTTATCTCATCAAGGGCAGTTGGTTTGGATGTGATTTCCATTTTCAGTTTTGCAGCTGCCTCATCAACTAGATCAATGGCTGAAAGTGAAATAAATGAATTAATATTATGCCACAAGGCAACAATTAAAATATTGAATGCTAACACATACAGTTCATAATTGGTCACTGTGGCTATGACATCAAAAACAATGGAACTTGGAAAATCACATTCATGTAACAGGACATAAAAACATAACCACCACAACCTTGCCCCCACCCAAAGGCTCTGTTCCAATTTGAACTTTTCTTTTCCTTTTTTTTTTTTTTTTTTTTTTTTTTTTTTTTGGGTTGGACATGCCTAAGAGCAATTGAATGAGGCTGAGTTGTTGTTGTATGCCTAGGGGCATTTGAATATGATTGAGGGAAAGAATCCAGCCATGGGATGAGGGTGAAGTCCTCCATGGTGCCAAGAGTACCAAAGATCAAGATAATCACTATTTTGGAAAACAACATCCATCTCAAAATTCGGATGTTTCTATTTTTCAATCCTTCAACAATTTCGTGTTGAGTTCAACAAATCAAAATATTTTACACCAAAACAAATGCAGCAAAACAAACGCAGGCAAAGGGATTATGCTAATGATCGAGAAAACAATATATATAGTTGAGTAATGTTTTATTGTAGTGATATTCTATTAGCTTTGCCCCTTCTACAAAACTCCTGTATTTTCCATGGAGTAACATACTTCAATAATTCTGCCTTTCACTGTTATTTTTACTATTAAATATTTTCCATTCAGAAAACAAAAAAAAGCAAATAGATAATTACCTCAATCTTCATTACCATAACCGTAAGGATAGAACCAATAGATAACATCATGGGTGAGAGGACCAACCATTTGATATATTCTAACAATAGGGTGAATACAATCATTCACAGCGATTGTATTTTAGTAGACAATCCAATATGGATAATACCTACATTGGAAAAAAATCTAACAATCTGACAGTTTGAATTGTTCAGTCACTCACTGACTCTAGTACTTGCATTGTGAGCACTGACATTTCACTCATAAAGGGAATATGATGTGGTTCATCTCCAAGGAGAAGTATGGAATTACACAATTTTCATGAAAGATAATAAAGACTATAACCTTGTATACACAAGGCAGATCAACAATCATGATCCTTTGGATAAATTTTGAGAAGAATGTCAAATGAGCTGTGAATTTTTTGATTACCTTTGTCAGGTAAAAAGCGTCCGCTAATGTAACGATCAGAAAGAATTGCAGCCTCAACAAGTGCACTGTCAGAAATTCTGACTCCATGGTGTAGTTCATATCTTTCTCGCAGTCCACGTAGTATAGAGATTGTATCTTCCACTGTAGGTTGATCAACATAAACCTGCTGGAACCTACGCTCCAAGGCTGGATCTTTCTCAATATATTTACGATATTCATCGAGCGTTGTTGCACCAATGCATCGTAACTCTCCACGACCGAGCATAGGCTTCAACAAATTCCCTGCATCCATGGCCCCATTTGTGGCACCTGGAATAAGAAGTCAATAACATGTTAATTCCTTCATGATTAATTACCATCATATCTCAAGAGCATGCTGATCCTTCACAAAATCCAGAGTCAATTCAAAACCTAAAAAAGGAGAAGTGCAAAGCTACATGAATGCGAACTAAAAAGTGAGTTTATACTGACTTTGTTTCCAACTTCTACTTATAACAATATATATACATCCTGCAAATGTGATGCAGTTGGGCGATGGGTTTAAAATATCTTTTGAATTGATTCCTTCTTTGCTTTCCATTTTAGAGTAAGAATTTAGTTTGGTAGTATCCTTATTTGAGTGAGATTTATTTCTATTATAGATTAGATGCACTATTTGTTTCAGTTTCAAATAGGATATTAGGTTTATTTTCAGTCTTTAAAGAGAATGAAACTGAAGAATAGTTTGGGCTTGAACCATGGCTGCCAAGGGACTTGCATATCCCTTCCTCCTTTGATCTTCTTCTCTTCTTTCGTTTTTATTTCTTCTTTTTCCTTACTATTCCTACTGTAATTTTTCTTTCCCTGGAAACTACCCTGTTCTGGGCGGTAGTTACATCCCTAGAGAGGTTGATCGATCTCCCTCAGGGTAGATCAGTGGTCGAAGGGAGCTTGTCCATAGGCAACTCAAGTCCTTAAGTCTCTTGGCCGAAATCCACTTCAAGGGGGAGATACCTTGCTGCAACTGAAACCAGGACAGTATCCACCGCCAGGTCTCACTTCCAGAAATTTTGCTGATTAAGTGCTGGATCTTTGGACCTTTTTGTTGACTGGAATCAAAGGTTGAGTTGGGAACTTGATCCCAGAATTTCAGTTCAATTGATCTTCGTTGGAGAGAGATCCCTTTGTTGAACCAGGGTCTGTTTCCGCCGTTTGCTGGTTAGTATCGTGAGAAGTAAGAAGATGATTTCCTCTTTTATTCTTAAGTGACCTAATTTGTTATATCTACAGTTAAACCCCTCTTTTTCTACACTTGTGTTATACTGTTTCCTTCATTCCTTTACTAGTTCCAGAATACCCCTCCTCTTCTAACTTTCTATTCCACCTTGTCCCTCTCATCTATTATTTTACATAGGATATGCATGATTGTTTCTGAAATTACAAGATTGCCACTCAACCATTAAATTGAGATATTTTGTCATTATAGTGGGCCCTAAGCGATCCAATTCCAGCCTTTGGAACCCGGATCCGCATCAAAATGCTTCCTAAGAATCTTGGTCAATCAAGTATCTAAAATTTCATTAAGTGAAACTACCTGCCCCAACTACCGTGTGAATCTCATCAATGAAAAGGATTGTCTGCCCATCAGATTCAGTCACTTCTTTGAGTACAGCTTTCAGTCTATCCTCAAATTCTCCCCGGAATTTTGCCCCAGCAATGAGCGCACCCATGTCAAGGGAAATCAACTGCAATATGAAAGCACAGCTCAAATTGAACCAGCAGAACTCATGGACTATACAGTAATGCAATAACATGAACGAGATATTCTCCAGACCAAGTCATTTGGGAAAATTCACACCTTACGATTCATCAAAGCTTGAGGCACATCACCTTGCACTATTCGCTGCGCAAGCCTGCTCAAAAGGTTAAAATAAGCACCTTCCTTAAAGGTTTCACCAGTGCATGGGGAATAAATAAATACAAGTCTGCTGAGCTTGCTGAGCTCTTAAGTTTGGGAAAGGTGATCCTGAACCAAAATTAAGCCCTCATCTTCGTTAACAGAAGATACAAGACAGTTATTCTGTTTTTGTTTCTAAGGCCAGCAGATCTAATTGGCTCAAGCCTATTTCATTAGAATACTTATTGAGGAGCATAAAATTACACTGGGCCTTGGGCTAAGCCAAAACAGAGCTAGACCATATGATGGGCCTCACTTTGCAAAAAGCAAACAACATAAACACTTACCCTTCAGAAATTGCAGTTTTTCCAACACCAGGCTCCCCAATTAGAACTGGATTATTCTTTGTTCTCCTTGATAGGATCTGTATGCATCTCCGTATCTCATCATCCCTTCCGATAACTGGATCAAGCTTTCCCGCCTTCGCCATAGCTGTCAAATCCTTTCCATACTTCTCTAACGCTTCATACTTGCCCTCCGGATCTGTCGCAATCCCACTCTATCAGACATCTAATCCAATATAAACCTCATGTACCACAATATGTAGAAGTAAATGTATGCAGTAGTTATTACAACTTACGTGATACAGCAAAAGTTTTCTTAGAAAGATACAAGTAGCAAGACAGAAAGAAAATCATTTCATATGCCCTCAACCATCATAATCCAATGTGAAAATAAGCCACAATAACATAGAAGAACTCTTACACTTAACATCTAGAGTACAACAATCAAGCTACACTCAAGGTTTAAAGTATCGGTATCAGGTATCATATGATTCATATGGAAGGGCAATTTTAAGAGACATATTGTAACAAATAGGAGAGATGCCAGATACGCTAAAGATACGTATGGAAATGGTCAAGAAATGTATGGATATATGCAAAATACATTTTCAAAGCATAAAACACTGTAAATATGCAATATGGAAAACATATCATGTATAAAAAGGAGAACAAAGTACGACAAGACAAGTGCATTCAATTGATTATATATAAATGTTGCAGTTTCTTACATGTACTAATACCAATTTTTTTAGGTATCATATCGATACCTTAACGATATGATACAAACCTGCGGATACGGAAGGATACTTCCAACCTTGGACATACTTGCATCAAGATGAGAGGATGGAAGTTTCTCTCATGTAGTTACTTGTCCACCATTCTTCCACTTGTGGAATATATATATATCTATATATGTGTGCATGTGTGTGTGTTGGTCACTGCACAGTTTGAGAAGCAATTTAGGCATGCGTTGTCATTGTTGGCAACAAGGCTTTGTGGTTGTCTTCTTATACGGTCATTGGCGTGTACATAGGGTTTGTGTTGACATCCAATGCAAGTGAAGATAGTTTTTTACCTATTCTAGTTCGGGGGCATTTTGGGCATTCAAAATTATTTTTACGGCAGCTGGATCCTTCATTAAAGTTATAGAGGGATTCTTACTCTTTCCAATGCATCCGGATTTTCCTCGATCCGCTATCGAATGAAGAAGTTATTTCTTATTAAAAGTTCAAGAGCATTTTAGTCATTTTGTATGACCAAGTTTGTTTATGGTCTCTTCATGAAAAAATGTAGCCTTTCGAGTCTACTATATGTAGAAAAAGAATCGGGTCAATCAGAGTTCGGATGAAGAAAATATGGCCATTTCCACATTATCACTCTGAAATAGAGCCAGCCGAACTTGAACCAGTTGACCAACCGGATTCAGCCGGTACTCTATGGTTTTTGGTCTAAGCCAAACCAATCGACCGCATGCGCTATTTAAGTTACTCGTGACGGGTTCGGTTTATCCAACTTTAGGTCGAATTTTGGGCATCTTCAGAGCCAAATTAGAGAGAGTCTATTAGTGGTAAATTTATAGATATTTGAGCCAACTTTCAGATAAAACAAGAATCAGACCATTTGGAGTTGTACTGAAGAAGTTATACCCCCCTGTGCAATGAAGAAAGGTTAGTTTGCCAAACCGGTTTTCAGTTCAATTTGGGTAGTTGGACCAAGCTCGGGTTTGGGTCATTTGTTAGGGTATTTAAGTGAAGTTTAGGGCTTTTATATTTAACTCTTCAAAGATAAAATGATGAACAAACCTTAGGAGAAAAGGAGAGGAGAAAAGAGAAGAAGAGGCCAAATGTGTGTGTGCTCTCATGCACAAATCTTGAGAAAACCCGTTATTTGAAGATTTCAATGTATTGAATGCTTGGGTACTATCACCACCAAGCTTGAGAAGCCATTAAAGGCTACAATGAAGAGTGGAGAGAGTCGTTGAAGTTCACTAAAGACAAAGAAGCTTCTCGTGTGATTGAAAAAGAAAAGGCAAAGAAGAGGGTCCACCATCTTCTACTCTTGAAGGTTTAAGATTCTCCATCAAAAAGGGGAAGTTGAAGATTCCAGTGTATCTGGGAATCTCAAATAAGCTCTCCAGCCCTTGCTAGTCAAGGGAGGTAAACTTTGTACACAAGTCATAATTTTTTATGACCTATGTTGTGAATGTTGTCCAACCTAAGGCATTAAGTGTGAGGGGAAAAGCCTTGTACTCATTTTACCATCAGTAAGGGGGTGAAACTAGTTTGAGTTGCATCTCAGGTTGAAGCAAGTGTCATAGCACCTGGATTGTTGTAGCAATTATAAGCTAGTTGAGTACAACAAAAACAACAACATCCAAAACCTCATCCCAACTTAATGGGGTTGGCTAAAAGGAGATTACAAGCAAGGACGAGCGCGAGGATCCATGCCAAAAGATTGACAGGTTATGGTTAATTATAATAAGTGCTGGATGTCAACCCGACACACCACTACAAATCAACCATATAACGACAGATTATAACAAGGTACCGACTGTCTACCTCACGTACCATATAGATCAATTAAGCCAAAGCGTCCTACATGCATCCACAGCTAAGACAATCCATCACCCAACCTACTTTTCTGAAAGGATGAATGAGATAAACGAATTCTTAACAGCCCCCACTAAGCACTAAAGTAATAACTGGAACACACAACCCCGCATTGAAAACTACGTAAAACATAATCTTCATACAATGGAAATGGCAGCAAATTTAAATATAAAACATAATTTGTGTTTCAGAGGCATCATTTTGTTGCATGAGAGTTCAGTTTTCAGCCACAACTTTACATAGAAGCCTTTCCACCATAACCAGTTTTTCAGCAATCTTTATCAATGGATATATGCAAACTTAACTGGATAGGACAATTGTCAAATTGGGTGGCATATCTCAACCATATGCCCGACCTTGTATGGGCCTTACTTCTTCGATTTCACAGCACAGTTCCTTCTTCGTAGTGGGTTCAAAGGGGTTCCATAAAATCCAATTTAATTTTTCATTGTTTCAAGTTTAGATTTTCATTTCTCTCAAATGCCTTTCTCCAATCCATTATTGGAAGAGATGGGAATAAGGAATTTGACAAATAAAGGGGATAGAACGCAACCTAGACTTTTGTCGGTACCAAGTCCTAGCGGCCAACTCATCCAGGGGGTGGAGGCATTATGGAAAAGAACAAAATGAAAACAAGAGGAATTTGTACAACAGTAACAAGTGGTCCCTCTAGAGATTGATATCCAATCCAAAAAAGGAATTGCTCCGTTGAGTAGGCAGTGAGCCGAACCATGTTACCTTGTGTATTGTGCGTGTATATGTGATGCAGTTGGGTGATGGATACAGAAATATCTTTATTTACTTTCCTTTTTTTAGAGTTAGAATTAGTATGGTAGATTTTTAATTGAGTGAGATTTTATTTCTATTTTAATTAGATGCAATATTTGTTTCAAATAGGGAAGTAGATCTGTTTTCAGTCTTTAAATAGATTTATTGAACTCAACTGAGAATTGAATTGAATGAATTTGAAGAAATATGCTTTGGTTGGAATCGATGACTGCTATAGGTGGTTTCCTCCTCTAATATTCTTTATTCATATTTCTCGTCTGGTTTTCTTTTTTCTTCTCTGATATTCCTTTTTCCTTCCTCTCTATTCTTCTGGTTTTACCTTTCCCTGTTCTGGGCAGTAGTTGCAGCCCACAAGAATTGGCTCGATCTCTTTCACAAGAGGTCTTTCTGGGTCAAGATTTTGATCGAAGGTAGCGCTCCCCTAGGTGACAGAAAGCCTAGAACTTCTCCTCTCAGGCTTGGTTCTACTGTGAAGAAGTCCAAACCAGATTCAGATCTGAACTTTTGCCATCGCCATATCTAGTTGCAGGCTCGAAAACCCATCAGATCTGGACTGTTGGAAGCCTCTGATGCTTGATTCGTGGAGGACCTGTTGCTGCGACCTCTCACTTGAAGCTTCAAGCCATACGAAACCCTAGTTGAGAGGTTCTCTCAAACTGGAACTCTTCCCAATCACCTCCCCTATTTTGGTCCAAGGAAGAAGACAACCACATCGTGAGTTATGGTGTTTATTCCCTTTTATTTTTTTAATTCATATTTTACCCTTATGTTTGCCTTTAAATCTTCCATATCCCTTATCTCTATTTTGCTTGCTAATTTAACCCCCCCAAATAATTGGTAATTCCCTCCATATCCCATCACTTACTTGAACCTTCATCATCCTATTAAGATTCCTTTTTATTTACAAGTCTGCCACCCTATTTCAAGAGTCCTAATATTAACAATTCTGCCATTCTATTTTTGGGTTGAGTTGTTTTGGTGATTGGGTAGGCCCCTAAGCAATCCGATTTCAGTCTTTGGAACTCAGATTCGCATCAAGTGTATCAAAGGAAATTTCCTAATCATGACAAGTCACATCACCAATGCCGAGCTACAAATATTGTATCGTGAGTTAGCTAAGGGTCAACGGGTACTGAGTGAGAATCAACAGAATACCGATGCTAGGCTTGAGAGGACTGAAGCCAAATTTGACAAGTTTATGGAAAAGATGACTACTGCCTTTATGAAGAAATCTGACAAGTGAGCTGAAGAAGGATCCTCTACACTACCACCTCAGTTCAATGCTTTACGGATCGAAGATACACCTCAAAGGCAACAACTTAATCCAGTTGTCCCCGGGATGTTACACGTCAATTTTCTGACAAAGATTATGGCATCAATGTTGAAGTTCCAGAGTTCAATGGTGAAAAGGGACCTGAAGAATTCCTTGACTGGCTTACCAAAGTTGAGAGGATTTTTCCATATAAATCTCTTCTGGACAAGAAGTGTGAACTCATCCTCACCAAGTTTATTGGGTATGCATGTTCATGGTGGGATGATGTACTGCATGCAAGGTTTGTCAAAAGACTTGGACCCGTTATCAATTAGGAGGTCATAAAGCAAATCCTGACTGAAAAGTTTATTCCTCTTAATTATGAGAAGGTAATGTTCCATAAATTGCTTAATTTACAACAAGGCAACAAGGATGTGGATACATAAACCCTCGAATTCCACAACCTTTCTTTAAGGTGTCGACTTCAGGAAACAGACCAGTAATGGGTGATGCAATACATCAGTGAGCTAAGTACTGAAATCCAACTTGAATTGGCTAACACTGATTTTAAGTCCGTTGATGTGGCAGTGACTCATGCCAAGACCGCTGAAGAGAAGTCCATTTATTGGAAGAGTATGCTCAAGACTTCTTCAGTTTATAGACCTCCACCACATATGGAGGAAAAGAAGCCTAAAGCTCGTGGAGTCGAAGAAAAAAGGTTAAAGGTCAACAAAGACAGTGAATGGGTGAAGAACATTAGATGCAATAGTTGTGGCGAGAAGGGGGTCAATACTCCAACAAGTGTCCCAACAGGACTTGTTCTATGAATGCAGCAGAGAAGCAGCCAACAAAGAAGAGTGAAGATAATTCTACTTTATATCCTTATTCCCTCGATGAAGATGATATTGATGATGATGATGAAGATGTGGAAGCTCATTTCGTTAGTCTTTCATCCTTTCCAAATAGACTAATTGAAAAAGCTCCTCTCTTCAGACAAAAGGATACTCTCCTGCATGGTTCTGATCCTATTGATGTCCATACAGTTGTTGATACCGGGGCAGAAACAAACTTTATATTTGCTGAATTTGTTCGAGCTCACAACCTTCCACAAAAGTAGCTTTTCAAGAAGATTCACATGCAAGGTTTTAGTCCCACAGCTCAAAAAGAGGCCACTGCAGTTGTTCGACTACATCTACAGTTTGGGCCATTACAATACCATGTAACTTGCTTGGTCACCCCTTGGCACACTGCGACATTCTTCTAGGGCGACATTGGCAGCGACATGCTGGTATCCTCTATGACGGTGCACGAAACACCATCAACGTGAAGCAAGGAGATCGTACGTATTTAATGAGACCACATGCATTATCAGACATGCCACGTCGTCGATTGGCTCCTACTCCAACGACACATCAGCCTACTCTCCCTCTTTTTGAAGTTATGTTCCCATCTTCTATTTCGAGATATATGCCACCTCATCGGCAAGCGATTTACAAGGGAATCTTGGGAGCACGACCTAACTCGACGGAATCGAGTTATTTTAAGACCGGGAGAGCTGATGCGATTGGGCGATGGATTTAGAAATATCTTTTATTTACTTTCCTTTTTTAGAGTTAGAATTAGTATGGTAGATTTTTAATTGAGTGAGATTTTATTTCTATTTTAATTAGATGCAATATTTGTTTCAAATAGGAAAGTAGGTTTGTTTTTAGTCTTTAAATAGATTTATTTGAACTCAACTAAGAATTGAATTGAATGAATTTGAAGAAATATGCTTTGGTTGGAATCGATGACTGCTATGGGTGGTTTCCTCCTCTAATATTCTTTATTCATATTTCTCTTCTGGTTTTCTTTTTTCTTCTCTGATATTCCTTTTTTCTTCCTCTCTATTATTCTGGTTTTCCCTTTCCCTGCTCTGGGTGGTAGTTGCAGCCCACAGGAATTGTTTCGATCTCCTTCACGACAGGTCTTTTTAGGTCGAGCTTTTGATCGAAGGTAGCCAGCCCTCCCCTAGGCGACACAAAGCCTAGAACTTCTCCTCCAAGGCTTGGTTCTGCTGTGAAGAAGTCCAAACCAGATTCAGATCTACTTTTCCCACCGCCATAGCCAGTTGCAGGCTCGAAAACCCATCAGATCTGGACTGTTGGAAGCCTTTGATGCTTGATTCGTGGAGGACCTGTTGCTGCGACCTCTCGCCTGAAATTCAGACCATACGAAACCCTAGTTGAGAGGTTCTCTCAGACTCGAACTCTTCCCAGTCGCCTCCCCTGTTTTGGTCCAAGGAAGAAGACAACACCATCGTGAGTTATGGTGTTTATTCCCTTTTATTTTTTAATTCCTATTTTACCCTTATGTTTGCCTTTAAATCTTCCATATCCATTATCTCTATTTTGCTTGCTAATTTAACCCCACCAAGTAATTGGTAATTCCCTCCATATCCCATCACTTACTTGAACCTCCATTTATCCTATTAAGATTCCTTTTTATTTACAAGTCTACCACCCTATTTCAAGAGTCCTAATATTTACAATTCTGCCATTCTATTCTTGGGTTGAGTTGTTTTGGTGATTGGGTGGGTCCCTAAGCGATCCGATTTCAGTCCTTAGAACTCAGATTCGCATCAATATGTGTATTGGAGTGCGCGAGTGTATGCCTGTAGGATGGGTGTGATATCTGGGCCACTAGGTGGCTGCATGATAGACAATCACACGATTGTGTGTTGAATAGCTTACAGTATCATGCAAAACAGTTCTCAATCTAGGAATCACAATATGCAATGGAGTCACATCATTGAGGTCCCAATTGGAGGTTCCACCAAACACAAACCCTGGGACAAAAGCTATTTAACTTGAAAAATTCCAACCAAAGGTGATGCAGATCTGAAGACCTACCACAGGAGACCTAAGAAGGGCCAAGCCTAGTGTGGCCCAATTGTGTTTAGTTTTTTTATTTCCTATTTTTAAGTTTGTTCTCTTATGTTTTAAGTTCAACCCTGTTGAACGGGTGGTTTGTTTTTGGTCAATTTAAGTTAAATATTTCTTTACTCTTTTAAGTCTTTTAAGTTGGGCCTACATGTTTTAAAGACAGAAAGGCTTTCAAAAGGATTTATAACTTGTAATAATTGGAGTCGACTAGTGATTCCCTCAACAACTTCCAACTCTGTTTTATGTCTTTAATAAGAGGAAAAGAACACTACCTGGCCGTGTGGACCAGGCGCCCAAACACAAGAGGGTGTGAAATTACTGTCCTACCCCCTTGTAAAATCACAAAAGCCTATCCTTGTTGATGCCCCTGCACACGCTTTCAGTGGGGGCTACACAACCAGGTAGCAATCTCTTGCCATCTTAATAAATAGAATGGGTGCATCTTCAGCTCACAATTTGCTTTTGAAACTTTTGTTGCCCTACTCATGTGGAGAAACTTGCTTGTATTCGATCAAGGTGGGGTTGGTGATTGATCCATCCAAACACCTTGTGGTTAGAAGCCCAGGTGCATTGCTCTCTTTAATCTTCACTAAAGTATTGTACTGCTGTTATTTTCTGCAATTCTTTTCATCATTAATTTCTACCATCACCATTAGAATTGAGTTTCATTCTTTATTCAACTTCTGTTTTCTGCAATCATTAATCCAAAGTCCAAACTGATGGAGGAGGGATGGAGGAGGGCCTTAGGGAAGAAAGAAATCTCTGAGAGAAATCAGAGTTGCAGGGAGAAGAGAAGAATCACACAAAGGGGAAGGGGGAAGGGGGAAGAAGGTCTCACGACCAAATAAACCACAAGGTTTTAACCAATTAATTAATTCATTATTCAAAAATCTATCTACTAAATTGGGTTACATGCCTTTATATAATAAATCGAAATTAAAACTTGCCTAATCAAAATCTAAAACTGAAACAGAAACTATTAATTACTTCATAAATTCTAACTAATAAAATTAGAAACAAAATAAAACTTAAAGTGGTAATTCCCTAATTGACTATCAATTACCCAAATTAAAAGATTGCAAATAATTCCCAAACAAAATAAAATCCTAAAGATCCTAAGGAATCCAAAAATCCAATCGGACCCGATTCATCTCGGTTGAGATTGCCCAAAGGGTCAACCCGGTTCAACAGCATCAATTCTGCATCAATTCCCCCAACGTTGAGAAAAACTCGTGGACGAGTTTTAAAGAATGATAACAATAAAAACTCACGACCGGGGGTGAATTGCTCGTCATCTGCATCGCGAACAAAATCCATGATGTGAAGCTTTGAAGGTGCATTCAGGTCTGAAAAATCATGGGGTATAACGAATTCATGATGCGGAACAAGTGGCGCTATGTCCTTCATTGCTTAATCCACAATTTTCTCACTTTCTGTTGTCATCACCTGTTCCACAATAGGACGGTCTTCCACTTATGCTGATGCCTCTGGTTCATCTTGTGGTTGTACTGGGGGTATCACTTTCTTTGACTCAACCAGTCCATGAAGATCAAATTTTCGACGCATGTGGTAAGCTTGGAGGGTACATACATTGTTGTCACGATCAAGAATACCGTCCTGTTGTTCCAACCAACCTCAACCCAATTTAATGATGCGCTGAATAGAGTCAAACACTTCACAAAAAGCACCATCATAATAAATAAAAACAGAAAATTCAACAAATACATTATCCTCCGACTCAAAATAAATCTGATTGGTCTCTGACAACAAATCCACCACAGATCTGGAGACAAAATTGTCATTTAACTGCTCATCAGTTAACAATTTAGCAGACTTTTCATTGGGCAACCGCACTTGAAACTTGAACACAAAGGAATCCATGACTAATCTTGTGCCGGTATTGCTTATGAACCCACAAAAGAACAAATAATTCAACTTAAACAAACCATTAATTTCTGGTACAATTTAGAACCCTTCAGAGTGAAATAGCTGAATGGGGACCGATCTAGAATGTCCTGAAGGAAGAGTTCAATTTTGGAAATAACATGGTGATGAGGTTAAACTGAAATAAAGTTTAAATGCAAGGGTTCTATTGTAAAATAAGAGACAGGGGCTTAGGGGTCAATAAGAATTAAACAACGGCTTAAGTGGGGTTTAGATACTTGGTTACCATCAACCTCACGACTCCACCATAGCGGAAAAACTTGCTAGTTTCTATTAATGGAACTGCTCCAGCAGAACTTTGATCCATCCAGCACTTCGGAAGAGAGATCGAGGGTTGAAGCACTCTGGCTTCCAACTACTTTCAGAGCAGAAGAAGATGCAACAAGCTCCGAGGGAAATCCTGCGACCTGAAACTGGCGGGAAAAACTCAGATCTGATTTCTGGTTTCAGATCTGTTATCCTCTGAGTTGTAGGAGCTTGGGATGGAGCTTAGAGTTTAGATCGCCCCAGGCAGGAGAGTTTATACCCCAAGTTTCAGACTGGAATCTGTAGAATCAAGGGAGCTCGAACTCCCTTTCACTGGCTGCAAGTACCACCTGGAGCAGAACTAGAGAGAGAGAGCAGGGAACAAAGAAAAAAGAAAGGAAAGGGGAAAGAAGAGTGATGCGGATCCGGGTTCCAAAAGTCGGAATCAGATCGCTTAGGGCCCACAAGAATGACTAAAAATCTCAAATTTAATGGTTGGGGGGCAATCCTGTAAATTTAGGAACACTCTAGCACTTAAAAGAGAGGAAAATAAATGATAGGGTCAAATTGAGATAGAAATTAAAAGGGGAGGGGTATTCTGGAATTAGTAAAGGAATGAGGAAATATTAGAACTAAAGTTTAAGAGGGGGTTAATTGTAAATAGAACAAACTAGGTTACTTAAGAATAAAAGAGAAGTCATCTTCTACCTTAGGTCACGTTAGGGAGCAAAAAAAACAGCGGTAAAGAGAAGTTTCAGATTGATGGAGCTCCTTCAACAAGTCTCGGTTTGGGCTGATCTTCCAAACGAAGGCTACCAACCCTGTGGCCTCTTGATTCCGGTAGACAAGTATCTCAAACCAGCAATCGATGAGGAGCAAATTGGACCTTTAAGTTAGATCTGGCGGTGCCTACTGTTCCAGATCTGGTTGAGGAATGGTTCCCAAATCAGCAGGACTCTCTACCTCAGATTCAGATGTCTGAATCGCTTTATGGCTTCCTACAACTACTCAAAGTTTCAAGCCAACAGCCTTGGGTATGAAGGAGATCGACCAACTATGAGGTGTAACTAACGTCGCCCAAAAAACAAAGTATCAGAAAATTCAACAGCAGGAAATAATAAAAAGGTTGGGAGCAAGAAGAAGATAAAAGAAAAAAAAAAGGAAAAAAAGGAGATTTCAGAGTCAGGGAGGGGAAAAAACAGCCCATGGCAGCCATGGTTTCCATACCCAAATTTCAATTCGTCAAAACTTCAAATCTAAAACTGAGTTCTTCTCTATTACATGACTAATATAAAGGAAAAATCAAATAATTAATGGAAACTACTTGAAAATGGAAACTAATCTAAAATTAGAAACTAATAATACAAAAGAAATTGTTTCTAAATCCAAAGAGAATCAAATCAAAAGATTTTTTTTTTCCCTCTAAGTCCATCGTGCAACTGCATCAAAGAGAAGAAGTTCAGGGAAGTAAGAGATATGTACTAACGGCCATGGTTTCCAAACCAAAAAAAACTAGTCAATCAATTTTCTTCTTCCTTCTCTTCTTGTCGTCTTCTCTCTGCTGCTACGATTCTTTTTTTTATTTTTTTTCTGCTGAATGTTGTTCTCAGTCTTGTCTCGACAGAAATAACTGAGAATGGGAAAAAGATAGGGAAGGAAAAGAGAATGAAGGAAAGGATCCTTTGCCTCTGATACCACTTAATGGAGGAGGGCCTTAGGGAAGAAAGAAATCTCTGAAAGAAATCAGAGTTGCAGGGAGAAGAGAAGAATAACACAATTGGGAAGGGGGAAGAAGGTCTCACGACCAAGAAAACCACAAGGTTTCAACCAATTAATTAATTCATCATTCAAAAATCTGTCTACTAAATTGGGTTACATGCCTTTATATAATAAATCGAAATTAAAACTTGCCTAATCAAAATCTAAAACTGAAATAGAAACTACTAATTACTTCCTAAATTCTAACTAATAAAATTAGAAACAAAATAAAACTTAAAGTGGTAATTCCCTAATTGACTATCAATTACCCAAATTAAAAGATTGCAAATAATTCCCGAACAAAATAAAATCCTAAAGATCCTAAGGAATTCAAAAATCCAATCGGACCCGGTTCATCTTGGTTGAGATTACCCGAAGGGTCAACCCAGTTCAACAGCATCAATTCTGCATAACAAACTGCCTGCTTCCCAAATCTGTCTTCGATTCCTGAATCTGTTGACTAAATAGAAGAGTCCTATTCATATTAGAATTGCTTGATTTTGGGAGTTGTATTTTTCTGATCTCAATTCTGACTTCAGAACTATTCTGTCAACATTGTTACTGTTCAAGTTCTGTCCCCATTTTCAAATCTATTCACTGTTGACTAAAGCCCTACTACAAGTAGGACTGGTTTTATAATATCAATTGCTGTGATGGACATATAATTCTGTTGATATTACTCTTCTGAGTTCAATATCACAATATCAATTTGGATTTGAGTTTAATATCATGCAATCTGATATCCATTAGAATTTCAGTCTGCCAGTTTTGCCCCTTTCCTACTTGCTGTAGGAATTCTACATAAAATCAGATCCTCCCATTAGATCCTGTCGAAACTTTCAGCAAAGTTCATACTCCCCAGAAAGAGAACTCAACCTGAAAGTCAGGTCCATCTGTTGGTTAGATATTGTTATAACTTTTCACCTAAATTTGAAATTTCGTCTCTCTGTTTTTCTGTTCTGTTTGGTACTGTTTTAACCCATTAAATCAGTAACATTAAAAAGTGAGCATCATGAAGGATGCAAGTGAGGAGAACAATGTGCCAAAAAGCTTGTGCAAGTATTCCTCTAGGATGGATGTAATCTCATTCATAAATTCGCAAAAGACAGTATACAAAAAAGATGAAGACACCGTGAACAATGTGCCAAAAAGCTTGTGCAAGTGTTCCTCTACAATGGACGTAATCTCATTCAAAGTAGAATAAATTCGTAAAAGACAGGCTACAAAAAGGATGAAGCCACTGTCACCTTGGTCCATTACAGTTTGGCGTCCCCTTATGGACTGTATGGCAGAGATTAAGGTCTGCTTAGAAATTTGAAAATCCTTGAATAATTGTTTCCCAAAGCGCTGATCTTGAGTATAAGCAAGTATTAAATGCTCAACCGAAACAAAGGAATCCCCATACTCTTTCTTGTAATCTCTGGCCCGCTGAATCAGAGCTTCCAATTCACGTCCTAACATAGAACCAGATGATTCACCAAGAACCTAGGTGTTGTTGGAAAATTATTCAAATAAGAACCTTCTAAAAAATAATCCAAATAAGAAAGATCATGCTTACAATAATCAAAAGAAAAGGAACACAGATATTTAAAAAGATAAGAAATGAGAGGGGTCAAGGTTGATATATCAATTATTCATGGCAAAAAGAGGACATCATAGGGACAATTCTACTGGATTTAATATATGTTACCTGGATATGGCAAAGAATACAACCTGAATGTAGCAAAGATTCCAATTCTTTTATTCTCATTGAGTTCCATGAAGTGTCTGATATAGTAAGGATCATGGTATGAGACATCTAATTGATACCACCAGTATGATGGAAGTACTTCTTCCATCTAATTCTCTTTTGGGCATCAAGATCCATTTTCTTTTATCAAGAATTGCGTAACAGAACCAACAAAGAAATTATCCAACTGAACATGTTCATGGACAGAGAAAAGTCCTTATCGTCGCCAATGAAAATGCCATAAGCATACTGATTGTTTTCCCATCCAGGTGCACCTGACGTATCTAGGATGTCATGAGAAACGTTTGGAAATGAATATGACCGCAAAAAGAATGAAGTATAAATCATGATACTCTTTTTATAAAGGACCTAAGTAAGTAAGCCATGACTAGTTTGGGTTGACCTATAGAGAACTCGAGTATGTCGAACACCACACCGCCCACTCCCCCCAAAAAAAAAAAAAAAAAAAAGATTACCTCCTACAACTATGGCAATGGATAATTGGTTTTACACATTAAAATCCAGAAAGCAGCTCAGAATCCACAACCAAGGACCCTTGGATAAAATTATTCTGGCAGGCAAATAGAAAATGTAACTACGGAAGGTGAGGAAAATCCAGGAATATTAGATGTTACCTTTGGTTGCCGTTGAATGAACTTGTCAGTAGCTTCTAGTAGGAGAGTATTATCTACTCCTGTCTTGGAGAAAATGCGACGTGCAAGTCCATTTTTCTGCTCCAATAGAGCCTTCATCAAATGCTCTGTCTCTACTATTTGATGCTTGTTCTCTCTTGCCACTTCCGGGGATGAAACAATGGCTTGCCAAGCCATATCTGTAAATTCTTGTTGAGTAATCTGGCATAATATTAGAAACGTGCATCAGGAGGAGATGAACTCATCAAATTTATCCAAATTGCGCATAATAGTTTACTATGCTGAAATAAGAGCAAGATAAAAACAAAATTTTGAATAATGCAAAATAAAAAGTATATCAAAGCTGCAGAATTTTTCACAAGCACACTGTAAGACTGAATAAGGGAGCCTAATTATGGCCCATGAAGAAGATGTGAACACTCAACCCAAGTTAGTCCAAATATTAACCAGTAAGAAGGAAAAGAAAAAGATACGCAAATAATGGAAACTGAAACAGGTAATTCAACAGAGTATCCAGATCTTAACGAAATTTAAATCCTGAATAATGTACAGAACCTAAGGTGATAGTTATAACGAACCCTCGTCGTTGATAACTGGATAAGGAAAACGAGTCCACAGTGAAACTCCAGATTTCAGATATATCCAATAAGTGAATCTGAATAATTTCACATGACAGATGACCAATCTCGTCTTTCAGTGATGAAATTATGACCGAAATAAAACCAAATCAAAAGCAGAAAAGGATAAAATTCAAATCCAACTCCAAAATTACTCGGAAAACTTTCCCTCAAATGATAATAAAATGAAGCGCAAGCACTAGAAAACACCTTTAAAAGCCAGAAAATCAATAACGAACATACAACTGCAAAAAAAACTCACGAGAGACATTTGACAAGGAACCAGCAACGGAGAACAAAGAGAACAATTAAACACTATCAGCAGAGCTAACGGAAAAGCATAAGCAATTACCTTTCCATCTCTAGAAGACTCGCACCGAATTCTGAGCAACCGGGGTTTCCTCACTGATGATTTCTCCAATTTTCTCGTGATAAATGCACCATCTCTCTTCAACACTCTGAGTGGTTTCAAAGTATTCAGAGTTCTAGGATTCACACTTAAACTCAGAGAGAACTGACATTGAGTGAACAAGGTGCTTCTGCTGCAATTATTCGATGGAGGGAACCTAAAGCTAACGCCTGATGTTGTGGTTGCCATTAACGGAACGGAATCCGGCGATGGTCAATCTTTCAGGCTAGAACACTTCTCGATGAGAGTGAGAACGTAAGAACATAAAAGACCTTTGCGTGTGAAGTGTGAACTTGAAAAATGTTGAAGGATTGGAGCCTCGAGATTTTGAGTGTTCTCCAAGGTTCCAGACTTCCTGGATGAGAGGCCGACAAAGGGCTATGGAAACCTGGAATGTTCAAGAACCCTGGCCCAACTGCCTAAGGGTGCAAGTAGTGGCCCTGTCGCGGCTCAGGCCTGCAAGGTTCAAGAACCTTCGACCTAGGGGGTGCAAGTTTACTCTTGTCAGTCTGAGCTGAGATACCATGGCCCAAGCCCCCCCCCCCCCCATCCCATATTTTCAGGGTCAATTAAGCGCCCGAGTCAAGGTTGGATTTTTTAGACTCTGAGGTAGGTTAGGTCAGACAGAAACCTTGCTAAGGGAATTTAAGGTTGGGTTAGGGTTTTCAAAAGGCCAATTCAACCCGGCATTATCATAACCCTAGGCTAGACCCTTGAGATCAGTTGGGTGCGCATTGCAATAAAATCATTCTCAAATGTATAAGTGTTCAAAATGGAATAACATCAACATATGTGGGGCCCAGATAAATATATCACAATCCAAAGTTACGGAGACACTAAAGGTTCTCTAGCAGTCCGTGCTTCCTTGTCAAAGGTTAGCCTTAGAATATGGTCTCAGGTTCAAGACCCCCCTACCACATGCAGTCTACGGTGGCACTACGCTCTTGATCCCTCTCCTCTTTTTCTGCGAATAAATGTGGTCCCCTTGTGAGCCCCTCCTAGCCTCTATGTGGGTTGTTGGCTTGACCATTGATAGCAAAAACGCATTGAAAACTCCATTTAAAACACGTTTTACCATATGCTTCTCAAAGATGCTTAAAAAAATAGCAAAGTTCAAGCATTCCCATTCTAAACACGTTTAAAACACATTCCGTTTTTATGGTGTTTTTTAGGACTTGATTTTTGAACATAATGTCTACTTAATTGACCATATATCTCTCTCCTGAACTTTGATCGACTTGATTCTTTCACCAACTTGAAGCTAACGCAATGGACTATATTTCTTATGATATTACCTTTAACTCAAATCAATTCACGGACCCCAAAATTGAGATATAAACTGACATATTTGCTGAAAATTATTTCTAAAGTGATGACTCCTAACTCTAGCTGAACATATACCACTTCGAGAGTATATTGACTATGTTGACAACAATGAACAACACCATAACTTAGTCACATTGCTCAATAAGACTTTGGGCATGTGTGGTGTATGAATTTAAAATTGGTGTTGGATGATATTCAATGATATGTCTTAAAACTTATAGTGAGACATAGGATGTATAGGCATTAATGTTAGATATTGTAGTTGTTTTGAACACTAGATGCAAATATTCATATAATAATTCCTTAATTTATATGAGTATAGTACCATTTTTTTAGTCTCGTTTGTTTGAAATCTACACATTTAAAACTCGTATCGCCAGTTTTTCAATTTTTACCACTCTCTGTTTTTTTGACTATTTATTTGACCGTATCATTCGAAAAATTTTACTGTTTAAAACCCGTACCGTCCATTTCCCTTTTTTTGTAGTTCCTATTTTTGCCAACAATGGTCTTGACCCTTGATGGGTCTTTCTCTCTAAGCCATTATGTTTTTTTATGTGGCCCTTTAATGGGCCACCTTCTCTTGCACATATGAGTTTTTTATAGTTTATCGTTATTCGGTGTGCTCCTCCCTCAATTTCAACTGCATTTTCTACATAAGAGGCCAAGCAACTCCGCAGAGATTTGTTTTCTCTTATTAATCCCTTTTCAAGTGAATCTACTATTTCTTTGTTATGAAATTTTGAGGTCTGACAAACATTTGAATTACGTGAGGATGGGGATCATTTTTTCATTAAAGTCTGATTCATATGGTAGTTCTACCATATGCACTGTCTATTCTAGAAAGCCTCGGGAACTAAGGGTGTCAAAACCAAGCCCGAACTAAAAAAATCAACTAAAACCAACCAAAATTGATATGAGTTTATTGGATCATGTTTTAGCTTAAGGTTTTGAGGGACCGAAATCAAATCGGACCACATTGAAACAAAAAAGACGCTAAACCAAAAATAAAATACAGGATCAAAATCGATATAACCCGATAAGAAACTGATACCAACTAGAAATTTATTTAAGAAAAAAAAAACACATTCTTTTTCATACTTTAATATATTTACATGGTAAACCAAAACCAAACCGAGACCAAATTGATAAGAGAAACTAAAATTAATCCAAACCGACTAATTGAAACCCCTGCTGGGAACTATGGCATAGTATTCTAATAAAGCCTGAATATTTTTTTTTCTCTTTCAGTTTTGAAGACTCAAGCAACTCAATTGCATAGTTGGTTTATTCAATTCAAACTATAGTCCCCAAAGTAGCGTAGATACTAGTTTGTCCTAGGTCCTTATTGGTACCCAATTTTAGCAAATCTGGCCTACAAGACAATCGGTCAATAAATTGACGTCAATTTACTGACCGACTGTGTTAAGGAGTTGACTGGTTAACTTGGTCGGTATTCAAATTGGCCAAAAAATTGACAACCTTGTATTAAGGAACTGATCGGCCAAAATAACCATCAGGTTGATCGAGCAAACTAACTGAATACGGTCAGATGACTAATCTTGACATTTTACGGTCAGCTAACCGATTGTGATTTTCTACGGTTAGCTGACCATTGCCACTTTTTACGGTTAACTAATCGATTCTGACTTTTTGGCCAGCTTGACCGATCATCAATCAATATAGGTCATACAAATGTGGGTTAGTTCCAGGGAAGTTACAAACACATGGCTTAAAGTAGTTAAGGCAGTTACAATCAATTAAGGGACTGTACTTCCAATAACTACCCCACTAATGACATGGCACATGGGTTCCTACAGTTACGAAATTTCCAAGAGAACAGGATCTTGCAAATAAAACTATAAAAGGACTATGGTGGAAGAAAGAGGGCATCATCAATAGATCAAACAAACTCAAATATCAAGTCTATCTTTCATTCCATTTTTTATCTTTCATGTTTTATATTAGCATTTGCTTTTGAAGTCTTGTACTTCCTTCAAGTTATATACTTCATTTCATAGTGTAACGATCATGTCTCTGGTATGTTTAGCATCAACAAAGAACAACAGATCATATTTCTAGTATATTGAATATTAATAGAGACAAGATTACATTTTCCCCTTGTCTATGAGTTACTATCATTTGCCTTCATCTTTATCTTTTTCAATCCTTGCATCACGTTTCTACAAAGAACATTAAAAGTCCTTGGAGTGATAAAGGCAAGAGGAAAGCCCAAGTCGCTTGATTGAAGTTAGATCTACTATTGAATCCAATCAGGAAGGATTCTGGCACACCCCCGCACTCACCAATACAGTCAGTTGACCGTAACTTAGGGAAGGATTTTGTTGCCTACAATCCTACCCATGAAACCCTCCTAATAGCTCTTGAGTCTCTTCATAAATTTAAAAAAGAACAATAATTTTTCAGACTTATTTTGAAAATAGGCTACTTACTTTCTTTTAGTTTGTCATTAATTGACCTTTATTATATTCAATATCAAAATCAAATGTTGATAGTATAAACCACAAATAGGAGGAGGGCACTTGTTGCAAGCCTCACTAAGCATGGGTGGCCGACCATGTCTAGTCGGCACTGACACCAGCAATCTTCTAGGATAGAAGTTCCCTAATCGGCTTGTTGCTTTCCATGCATATGCAGGATACCCTAGCATGATTGTCTCCGCTACTCTTGATCTAAAGATATGACGATCAACTCTACCCATCACCTATAGGGGATCATTTGGGCCAACCATACAACCCACGAAAGAGGCCCACCTTGGTCGGCCCAACACCCCCTAGTCAGTTCCACCCATCCTAATCACACCATCCTTTATAAGGATTGATCAACTCCTTTTACAACTGACTGTGTCAACCACACACAATACTAAAGAAGTGGTCCCCCCCCCATCCACCACATGTCACCTAGATTCTATACCTAATCGTAGGATAGTAACATCCATAACCACCTAGACTTAACCATGGTACCAAACTACACCAAGGTTAGGGTTGACAATTATTAGACCTGAGTTCAACTATGTCCAGGTTAACTGTTATGGAATCGGCCACATCAACTTAGACAAAGACACGTCAACCAATGACACTCGTATCCAGATCAACGAGGAAAGTGACCCAACAACCAATAGGCAGTGAAATTGACTTGGTATATAAGTGGGAGATAAAAAAATCGAAGGTAAGCCATAGAAAACACTCTAAGCACTGTATTCTTCCTCTTCCTCCCTTATCTTCACTACAAACTTTGGCATCGGAGTTCCCTTCCCTGAGCCAATACTCCAGGCCAGTTTCTTATCTGATTTATTGGAGGTCTTCATACAGCGGGAATCTGCAGTATCACTAATAATATAAAGTAAAATAAAAATTAACAGACAAGATTATGCAAATATAACATTAATAAATCTAGTACAAGATTTCGTACAAAAACAAAACCAAACTTACGTTGAGGATATGTACCCTTGGGTTGTGGGTTCACACCTATCCAACTCAATGTGCCCAAGTTTCACCCCTGAGCTAGCCCCTTGCAGTAGCAATCGAGCATATTCAAGCAGATTGAGTAGAGTTTCTACAATTATGTGCCTAACCCAAACACTGCCAATTTATAGGAAGGGTTTTACAATGTTGCTCACAAATGGGGGCAAACAATGAACACATAGTAGAAATCCATTAAAACAAAAACAAATCTATTGGCATAAGGAACTCTAAATAGAAAGAATAGAAACAACTTAATTATAGAAACCTTATTTTATGGTGGATAACAACTTTTTTTTTTCTCACCACTGACTGGCTTGTATTTTTTTGTATCAAGAAAAGGTGGAGAAACACCTCCATCAAGTGAAATTTTATTTAAAGAACCTATAAAATATCTATCCTACTATTCAAGACAAAAGGGTGAACAAGGAAGTTGGGTGCATTAATCCATCAAACTTTTCAAAAGATGAACTACTAAAGTCCACTTTGCAAGAATGTAGGCTAAACATGTAATACCCTACTTCTTAAACCCGGTCCGATTACGCGATTGACCCGGTTTAACTATGTAGGAACCGAACCGGAGAGGGTTAGAGCGGGCTCCTTATGGACTATGATGGCAAGGGTGACCTTAAACACCGGTTGGCCCGACAAGTCCGAGCTAGTGCCAGAAGAGACGGGAGTGCCCAAGCCGTGTATATGCACCTACCATAAGGCCATGTACGGATAAAACAGGTATTGTAGCCGTATATTAAGGTATATACGTTTATTACATCGTATGCCAGGGGTGGGGTTCGCGCCGAGGCCCGAACCCTGTCAAAATCCCAAGTTTTGGCCCTCAAGTGGGTGAACAGGTGGGTGCACCCACCCACCTGAGTGACCCATCCATGTGCACTATTTAGTTATTTAGGAAATATATATATATATATATATATATAGCATTTATGACTTTATTTTCTTTTCATTTATGACACCCGTACGTTGGTGAGAAGAGTAAAGAGGAGAGAGAAAAGAAAGGGAAGAAGAAGGGAAGAGAAGGAAGAGGAAGAAGAGAAGGATTTCAGCGGCGCCGAAGCTTGATCTTCCCATTTCAGTGCCGGAAGAGTGATCTTCAACTCTAGATCTACATTTGGAGGTAAGCAAAGTCGGGTTCCTTAAACATTCACCATACCCAAGCTTAAACCCTTGATTCGAGTAGGGTTTCTTGAGATCTTGTAAATCCCCTTTGAAATGATGAATCTAAGGTTCAATGGATGATTTATGTGTTGATCTTGAAGGATTTGAAGAGGTATTGACAAGGTGGAAGAAGCATTGTGGGTTTGAAGTGATTTGGAGGGTTTGAAGTTGTTCTTGAGCAAAGAAGGTAAGATGGTTTCCCATCACTTGAATCTAACCTAGATCTAGGTTAGGACCATCCTATAAGACCTTGAAGGTGTGAAGAATGGGCTTGAAAAAGCCCCCATTTGAATCCCCAAAGAATGGAGGAAGTTGGGAAGAAACAACAGTTTTCCTGCCAAGACCGGTGGGTAGGACCGGTGGGCCATCTGGCCAGCCTGTGAGCACCCACCTGAGAGGGCAGGGCCTTCGGGCACAACCGACGGGCCACACCGGCGGGCTAACCGGCGGGCCACCCTGCTAGCTGATCTTAGGAGGGTCCCCTTGGCCCAACTGGTGGGCCAGATCGGTGGGCCAACCAACGGGCCAGCGTAGCCGTCGGTCCAAACCGGTGGGTAGAACTGGTGGGCCAAACAGCCCACCTGTCTGACCCACCTGTGCGGCCCCGAAGGTGATTCTTACGTCCAATTGGACCCAAATCGGACGTTCGACCTTCTTTTAACGTTCTAAACATGATTTTGTCATCGGATCTCATTAATTTTGATTCTAAAATGGTGAAGTACTAACCCCGCTCGATCATGTTAGGTTCACCAAATCCTACGCGTTTCGCACCGGATCTCACCCGTATCGAACGGGAATCCTTGTACACTATAGGTAAGTGGGTAAAGGACGTTTGGACTTATTTCAAGGTATTGTATGGCATTCATTTACTTGTATCTAGTCTAGTCATGCCATCATGAATATGCTATGTAGATTAGTCATCCTCACATTGTTATGCATGAGTGCTATGTTTGCTTTCTAAATGCCAAGTGAGGAGATGCTTATATGATGAATGTTGACATCATGGTGCATAATGCATTAATAGACTAGATGCCATATTCGGCTTGGAAACGAGTGCATTGGTGGCTTGTGGTATGGGATGCGGTGGTACTATGCAATCGTACTATTGTCATATAAGAGCATACGGTTTAGGATTTTCACCGTCCCGTGCTACGACCCTTCCCAACAGGGGTTAAGGTGTTGGGTTACCATTTGGGGGGAAGCAATGGTCGCGGTTGTCGGGTCACTGTGGCGGTTAGACATAACATCCGGCGGGTCAATAGGATAGTCGGCAACCCCGGTGGTACATTCAAGAGGGTCAATCGTACTGCTTTTAAATTGCTGGAGTCAGCACCTTTAATTTCAGTCATTTACTTTTCTTTTGAGAGCCGGTGGACGGCATTGTTTTTACTTTTTCGAGTACTCACGGTGGGCCTTCTCCGACAGCCCTATGGGTGTATCGCGGGATGGAGTTCGTGGCTCATACCTAGAGTATACGCGTACTGTGGCTGTAGTAGCACTAAATCGAAGACTTAGTAATGTTGTTTAGGTGGATGTGATTTAAAATGTAATGCATGGCATGTAGTACATATGATTTTATTTTGATGTGTGGACTACTGTGTGGTCCATCTTACCACTTACTGAGCTAGTGAGTTCATCCCATGGGTACCCCCTTTTTAGATGATTTTACAGGTCATACATCTGAGGAGCACGGGATGGGTCCCACAGTCGAGTTCCCTGAAGAGGACTGGTGGGCCCTTGAGGAGTTAGAGCACAGCACTGACTGCCCGTGCGAGAGTTGTGCTGCGGGACCGCAATTCTGAGGCCGAGCTAAGCTCCACTTCTGAGGCCGAACTGAGCTCCACTTCTGAGGCCGAGCTGAGCTCTACCATACGATGTCGAGCTGGGCTCCAACCTTGATGCTGAGCTGAGCTCTAGTCTTTGATACCGATCCGAGCTGTGTATCTGATTATTTTGATGGTCTCCTTTATGTACTTGATATGTGAATTGTACTTTTATTGTGTAAATATCATGCCTTCGGGCCCACATGTTTATAACTATTGTATCACAATTCGGGTATCAAGTATTATAGGACTATTCACAGGTAAAACTTAGTCTTCCGCTGATCTGATAAGTTTTTATTAGTTATGTGTATGCTGTGGTGGAATACAGTATCAGATGATCCTAGCAGGTTTGGGTTAACCGGTGTTAACCCGGTCACTGGCCCGGTTCAGTGAGAACGGGGTGTGACAATGCCATTGGCAGATAGTGAAAAGAATCTTTCGATACCTTTGTGGGACCACTGATCTCACCCTTACTTATGATAGTTCAGATTTGAGATTGAGAGGCTACAATGATGCTGACTAGGCCAGTGATAGAATTGAGTGTAAATCTACTTCGGGATATGCATTTATCTTAGGAGGTGGGGCTGTATCTTGGATTAGCAAGAAGCAGACCTGCATCACCCTATCTACAATGGAGTTCGAGTACATCACGTGCTCGGTGGCCGTTTAGGAGGTCGTTTGGCTGAGGAGGTTCCTATAATCCCTTGGCATTACTGCTCATTTAGGAGATGCAGTGCTTGTACACTGTGATAATATGGTAGCTTTGGCATTTGCTAAGGATCTCAAGTTTCATAGAATAGCCAAACACATAGACATCATATATCACTACATTCGAGAAATGGTTGTGCAAGGGGAAATTATCTTGAAGCATATCTTTATGAGTAGTATGGTGGCTGATCCATTGATTAAGCCTATTGCTCGAGACATTTTTCTTCCTCATGTTAGGAATCTGGGACTTAGACGTGGATGATTTGTATTTTGAGTTGACATTTTCTTTAGACTTTATTGTTATCACTATTTGATTTATATATGAGACATATAATTCCTTAGAGTGATTTATATGTGTACACATTTTATTTTGTAAATATGTCCCTAGGCTTGAATCGACCCAATCACACGAGTGATTCACCTTGGCGCTTTGAAACAACGAGCAAGATGAGCCAAATTCACCTTGGCACTTAAAGATAGCGAGCAAGATGAAAAGAGAGATTTTTAGCTAAGTGGCACATTAGTTAGAGCTAAGATGAGACATTTCTGTAGTTGAACACAGAGATCTCACATCTCAATGAAGCCTACTTGTAGCCGAGTGTGAGAACTCAAGCAAACGCCATAGTGGCGATTGGGCTGATTTACTCAAGTTAGGTGCTTGAAAGTGCAACTAAACCCAGACTTGTATAGTGTTCTTTATATTTTATGAGTGACATGTCCACCTTAGTGGGAGTTGCACCATAGCATATATTTCATACTGTATGTGCTTTATTATGACCTTTTGTGAGAATAGATCCCTTCTTCGTCATTGTGTGAGCCACTTGGATCAAACTGAGTTGATCCTATGGATACCCTCTAGCTCAGGCCATGTCATGAAGAGGATGCCTAATGATGCTACTTTGACGTGCTCCTTAGGATCATGATGATGCGGTCCAACGGGACACGATTGGGAGAGCGATTCGGAATAGTCAGATTGACATGTGGGCTTAGGAAAAATTATTCGAAATTGCACCTTGTTTTATAGCTTATTGCCCGGGTACTTGTCGTATTTATATTTCGATATAGTCATAAGCACATTGCATGTTTTAAGGTCAGCATTGCTCATCATGAGGGATCGAGAGTGCTAGACTTGGTATAATTGAATTGTTTAGGGTACCTCAGATTATTTGTAAGTGATGTGCTATGTTGGTTAGATGAAAGCTTGATATAGCACTCCTACATCCATATTATCTCGTTAGGTCACACGATCCATTTCCTGTATGATGAGACACCTATGGTAGAGAGACTTTTAGAATGGACAATTCAGTATGTCTGCCCTACGTGGGCAAGTGGGAGATGTTAATTAATATGAGTTGGACTGGGTTCCGACCCAGTTCCTTCATGGGTCACCCACTTAGGGTAATCATAGACCCACTAGGATTGGGAATCCTAGCTAGCCAATTCTCTATAAATAATAGGGTTTTGGCCTCCCTCGTGCTCTGGAACTCCTTTACTTCGGTGGAACAAAAAAGGTTCCATCTTGTGAAACCGTAGCGTAGACAAAACCTGGCAACCCGCCCAGAGTTTGACCTTCTCCGGTCCTGGAAGCAGCTATCTGCTCCCTTCCCCTAGCAAAGCCAAAAAATGTGAGCGCCTAGCCCAGCAAGAAAAGGCCTATCGCTATATAAAGACGATCTGTATCTCAACCTAAAGAAGCAAGGGCGCTCTATGATCATCTATATACAACGGCTGACGTGCCAGAATAAGGGGAGCCAAAGGCTCACTTTCGTTCCGTAAAGAGTCAGGCTCTTTTTCTCCCTTTTTTCTTATGCCTCTCCCAATTGAGAGTGTATGTCTCCAAGGATCTCCATTGCAATCCTTAGGTTTGGAGGGTGGAATATTACCTAGGGATTGTCTAGCGAGATTGTAGCAACCTTTTGTTCGTTGCTATTCGTGCAAATCGACAAGTGGTAAAACCCGATCCATTCCACTACGAGGAAACCTATACTGAGGTAATCCCCAATACTCGTTTACTTCTGTTTTACATTTTGAAAATTAAGGAAATTAACCACCATATACTTTCTTTGTCTCATATCAATAAGTGTGTACTTGTTACACAATGCATTTTATATCGTAAATGCATAGTCTAAGGAATTATTGACACTATAAAGATTATTGGAGAGTGCATTAAGAATACGATTCTTACATTGGAATTCTGCTTGTACCCAAGCAATCCTCTTTGCATCCAAAATTGGATCCTCAATTGTATCTGGTTTCGGTTCAACCAATGCAAAAGCAACTCCCAATTGAGTGAGAGAAAAGAAGATCATTTGCTTCCACAACTTAAAATTTTCTCCATCAATTTGAGCTATATGATCGAATTCAGAATTGATTCTCAGTTTATGTATTATAGGTTGAATGGAATTTACAACATTAGTTTCCCCAGGAATGACTTGTGATGCAAGAACACCAAAAATTTGTTTGTATTTCATTGGTAGTAGGATAGTCATTCGATCCATCCTTATTAGTAACCTCAATGGATATTTCTTTGCCATCCATTTCTAATACATATAAAACATTTAATACCCTTAAGATTGTTGTGAGAGAATAATAAAAAATGAGAGTATTAGACTTATCTGAAATATAATATAATGTACAAATCTTATCTTATAATCCTTGTTTATTGGTGAGAGCAGTACACTGGTACAATAATAGTTGATGTAGAAGATTCTGATATAGGGTGAAATCATATGTATGACTCTCCTTAAGGTGTTAAAGAGCCACTAATTTGTGCACACTGGGTTGACCCACTCTTTTACCTCCAAGGTAAATTCACCCCCTAATCACAAAGGTTGCATTCCTAAATGTGATTATGAAGGGAGTCTACAAGCTATACTAAGAACTCAAAGAGAGAGGAGCGAAAAAGAACTAGACAGGGAGATAGTACAAAAATATATTTGGCTTAACAGTATATAGACAAACATTTTAAACACAAGCAATACTCTCTAGATTTGTTATCCCTTTCTTGCCTATAGGCATTGGGTATTTATAGGCCTAAAAGTACCTGTATAGATGTACTTGTACGTCTATAGGTACTTGTATATACAGGAATGTTCTTTCATAGATAAGATGTATTTGTATTTAATCTCTATAGTATATGCATAGGTCCCTCCATGTGTATAGGTGTGTACTGATACAAGGTATGTACGGTGCCAACATACGTATAAGTGTGAACTGATGTAAAGTATGTATAGGTACATGTGCCCATATGTATTCAGTGTATCAAATATGCCTCATATTTATGGTATTTGGTTTTAAAGCCAAAACTTTAAGTTGAAATTTTGAATTTTGGAGCAAAATGTTTTGGCTAAAAAGTAAGGCAAAGGAGGACCCACACACACATACCCATACCCCAACCCCGAGTCAACCCCGACATCGGCCATGGCCCGATCCGATTTAGTTCTGCTCAGCTCGGCCTTGCGCGCATGATTGAAAAAGCACCCTAACAATCTCCACACAAGAGAGAGTAGAGAGACTTCTCTGTAAGGAACCCTTTGTCCCTTAAAGACTAATTCCTAAATATACCCCAAGAAACTTTTACAAGTTTCCATTGTGGAACTAAACTTAAACTCACTTGCTTTACTTGTAAAACAAAACTCAAAAGAACAAAAGAATACTAGAGGATTTGTTACTTGATGTTTTGAAACTTAAAATTCCAATAATATCGGCACCTATTAAGATACAATATTAGTGCATGGTGTTGATAAAAAAAAATACTTAGAAATTGTAACCATAAAAGAAAGAAATGGTGAGTCGACTACTAGCATGAGGGGGACAAAGGGGTATAAAGGATGAACTCGAATCCAAATCCAACTAATATTCGATGGCTTGGAACACATGGGCGCACACCCGAAAGGGATCCCATTCTTTAGATCTGCAATGGACATCGTAAAGCACTGTAGAGGAGCTCCATGCTACAAAGGACACATAACGAAGTTCCATTTGGTAACTTCTAAATGGGCAGTCAGCACACACGTCTTAAGAAACATATGCATTTTGGGGTCCCAATATTTGAAAATTTTTAAATGTTAGTGTAAGTGTGTGGTGGATACCCCAATGTTTTTTGTCTAAATAAGGGCCGATTATATGTTCGAAAGCCAAGAAAAAATTCAAAAAAAAAATAGATTTGAGGAAAGAAATAAGACACATAAAAAATCATTGTGTAATCATGAATTTTATCTTATTATGTCTTTAATTTGTATTCTTTTCTTTTCTTTTCTTGGCCTCCAAACTGCAACCTCCCTGACCCCATTAACCTTAGTACAATATTGTCCTCTTTGGACCACGGGCCTCAAGGCTTTAAAACGAGTTGTACCATGTTGAGGCAAATGGTATTAGAGTAGACCCCAACAGTGTGTGCCATAGCGAGGATGCTGTGCCGAAAGGAGAGAAAATTGTGACACCCAAGAATATGACAAGTATCAGACCTGCCTAGGAGATAGGTGAGGTGTCTCTACTAAGAATACGATAGGTACCAAGGTGTTTGGGAGATCGATGAGGGTGTGTAAACTTTAGTTCCACATCGCCTAGGGAGAGATTACTGACTAGTTGATAACCTCTAGCATCCTTAGAATGGTACAACACGTTTTGAAACCTTAAGGCCAATGGGCCAAAAAGAAAAATATTGTGCCAAGGTTAATAGGACCAAAACATTACACAAACATAGCAAACATAAGACATTTTTTAGGATATTTCCATCTTTGGTCTCCACCACCTTTTTTTGTAATGCCTTTTGTTGATTGGAAGAGGTTTGCCACTTTTCTTTTATTCTAATAAAATTCGGTAACGTTTAATTAAAAAAAATTGATGAAATTGAGATTATGTAATTCCATTTATGCTCTCCAGTAAAAGGCGTGCTACCATATTTTTAGAGGACAATATTCATAATGGTTATCGGCATAGGTGGGCATTTGGCACAAATTGGATATGGTATCGACCATGTATCAGTGTCAGTTAATACTGATATAGATCACCCAATACTTTTGATCTGTGTCTTATAACTAAAATCATACTTGCTACACAATTTATGGAAAAATTATCCTATGCAGTGAGTGCTGCTGCGCAGTGAACATTGGATGACAGAGACGACCTTGGGGCATGTGCCCAAATGATCTCGACCACTCACTGCAGAGAATAATAGTCCCAATTTATATGGGCCTCACTAGCATTTTGGAATTATAAGTAGAGACCATGAAATTACTTTTTAACATCCACTTTATCCAATCAACAGCTTAGCTTATCTCATACCTGATTGGTTCCCCTCCCACAACTGAGAAGGTTTCCACAGGACAGCTAAGGCTCGGCCTTGAATTCAATTCACTCCAAACTAATGAGAAGGAAGATTGTCTAATCGATGATGAATAGCTAGTTGATTTCCGATCTCATATCAGAAAGATTATTAAATGGCTCGGGTTAAGAGTTTAAAGAGATTTGTTATTTCCCTTTGGTCATTGTCTACATCAAATTTTGGAAAGATTACATTATGGGAGGTGCCTACAAATCCCGTGTGTGTACGTAGTGGAAAACATCTCATGGTAATCGTCCTTGTTTCCATATTTTACACTTTAAGTTCCCATTATTTTGTGGATTTTTTAAAAATTCTTCCCAACCAAACACTGATTACCAAAAAAAAAACAAATCAGGAAAACTGTCTTGTACAATTTTATGCATTAGAAGCTGGGATTATAGGTGTTGTTTTTGGTCATTTTAAGTTTATATTTATAGCCACGGCATAGAAAATTTATTTTTGACCTTTCAAACACGATGATGGTGATGGTGACAATGACGGTGATGATAAAAATGGTGATGGTGATGATTTTCAGTCTTTCTTATTTGAATCCAAAAATGGTTGTTCATGGCAAGCTCCCACTTTCCACTGGACTTGCATACTTAATGCTAAACTTCAATTTGGTCTTTAATAAGCCTAAGAACCTATTTAACTTTAAAAGAGTCTTGTTGTTATTTATTTAATTTTTCTTAAATAAATTTTTTTTTTGTCAATCTTTAGGAAGAAGCTTCTCAGACCTCGCGGTTCACCACGTGCTCATAGGATCAGATATCCCAGGCCCACCTCCCACCTCTTAATTGGCTTTGATGCAACATAGTGAATGGACTTCCGTTTACCTTGGCCTCAGAGAAACACGATCCTAATCTTAATAATTTAGTAGTCTTTTTTTTTTTTTACGAGCATCGCCTGATGCGGAAAAAATTGACCGGATGATCTTCCCTGCAGTTCCTAGTGCTTTGGCCACCTACACAGAAGAGATGACAGGGGAGAGCTGGGCTAACCCGACAGGGGACTCTCCGATGCCTAAGTCAGATCTTTCCACAGCAGATGCTCAAGAGAGCTTTTCTAGTAAAAGGAGTGATTGATCCATCCCCCATGATGGAGGCTTATCTTGGTATAGGCTACTGATGGAGAGAGAAGGAGGGGAGTTTGTGGAGAGTCCGGTTTAGACGCAGAGTCCTTGAGGGGAGTGCCTCTGTGATTCTGGGAATATTCAGGGTTCTAAGAAATATTCTGGGAATATTCCTCATTGATCTTGGAGGTACAAGTCGTGGGAGGGGTGGATTGATGACGTGTAGTGGATAGAGTCTTGCCCCCATGATCAGAGATTACGTTTCTTGAATGTAGGAGTGGACGAGAGCACATTTTTGGGTCCCTTACTTGACTGTACTGAGCTGAGGTGATAGTTCAACCGAGGTGACTGGTAGCACATCCTGATGGAGGGCCGAGGTGACAGCATAACCTGATAGAGGGCCAAGGTGGCAGCACGACCTGATGGAGGGCCGAGGTAGTAGCACGGCCTGATGAGATGCCAAGGAGACAGCACGACCTAATGGAGGGTCGAGGTGATAACACGGCCTAATGGAGGGCTGAGGTGGCAGCACGGCCTAATGGAGGGCTGAGGTGGCAGCACGGCCTAATGGAGGTGGTAGCACAGCCTAATGGAGGCTGAGGTGGTAGCACGACCTAATGGAGGGCTGAGGTGGCAGCACGACCTGATCAAGGGCCAAGGTGAAAGCATGGCCTGATGGAGGGCCGAGGTGGTAGCACGACTTGATTGAGGGTCGAGGTGGCAGCACGACCTGATGGAGGGCTAAGTCAGTAGCACAGCCTGGTGACATGCCGAGGTGGTAGAATGGCCTGATGGAGGGCCGAGGTGGAAGCACTGCCTGATGGAGGGCTAAGGTAGCAGCACGGCCTGATTGAGGGTTGAGGTAGTAGCATGGCCTGATTGAGGTCGAGGTGGCAGCACAGCCTGTTGAGGGCCGAGGTGACAGCACGGCCTGATAGGATGCCAATGTGGAAGCACGGCCTGATGGAGTGTCGAGGTAGTAGCACGGCCTGATTGAGGGCCAAGGTGACAGCACTACCTGTTAGAGGGCCAAGGTGGTAGCACGGCCTGTTGAGGGCCGAGGTGGCAGCACGGCCTGATGGGATGCCAAGGTGGTAGCACGGCTTGATGAAGGGCTAAGGTACAACATTGGTCAGGACAATCCCTACCCTTGCTATGGTTAGGAAGAAATATCCTCATCACCAGCCCCCCGCTCTAGTAGTTCGGATCGTTCTACTAGATCATTTAATTCGATCTCAACCTTCGTACGATGTGCGCTATCTATTCGATGCAAAACGTGCTGCTTCAATTCCTCGGTCGAGGTTGCTCAACTGTTCAAGGACGTGGTTGTCGCTTGTTCAAAGGCAAAGGAGGAAGCAAAGCACCTTCATGTGGAGCCACACAAGATCACAGGCCAATTGGAGGTTGAGAAGAAAATGGCCCGATCTGAGAAGGTCTGTGCCAATGATGTCGAGTTGATAACTGGAGAGCTGGAACCAGAGATTGCTAAGCAGCTCAATGCTAACAGCAACTTGACAAAGGAGAATGATGCTCTCTAGGATGAGTTGTCCAAGACTCAGGGCACTTGCAAGAAGGAGGAGGAGCTCACAACTAAGGTTGGCGAGCTGGAAAGGTAACATCGGGTTGAGCTGGAGGCCAACGAGGTGGCTGAACCCTTAGGCCTATCAGAAGTGGTTGGTTGACGTTAACATTGCTTCATTTCAGGTCTTGGACGATGCCATCTGGTTCATCCTGAGTAAGATGCCAGGCTACAATCTGACGGACTATGAGTAGCGCGTTCCCACCCCTGTTACTTTGGTGCAGCTCGATGGCTCGATCAACGTTGGTGAAGAGGTGACCCGGCTTAAAGGATAGATAAGTGAAGAGCTAGGCCCGTGGATTAGCCCCCCGAGATTAGCCTTGTATATATATATATTTTGTTTTATGTAGATGTCTCCTTCTGTAGTGATGTACTTTGAGGGCTTTTTTCCACTTTTTTGATGAATGAAAATTTTATTTTGATGTCTTCATCTCTCAGCATTCTTGTGCTTCTTTCTTTATTTTCTTGTACTTCGAGCATAGCTCGAAATAACTGTTAGAAGAATAAGGACCAGTACAGCTGTCTGAGTGTGGCTCCATTCCCTAGCTGAGCTCGGAATTGATCTTCTATGTCTAGTTTATGAGCTCTTGAGGTGCCAAGCCTGGGCCTAGCCATAGGGGTGCCGAGCTGGGGCTCGATCTTAGAGAATACCGAGCTTGGGCTCAATCTTAGAGGGTGCCGAGCTTGGGCTCGGTCTTTTGAGGTGTCAAACCTAGGTTTGGTCTAGGCTGTGACAAGCTGGGGCTCGATTTTAGGGAATGCCGAGCTTGGGCTGTCTGAGGGTGTCAAGCTTGGGCTCGGTCTTAGAGAATGTCAAGCTTGGGCTCGGTCTTTTGAGGTGCCAAACCTGGGTTTGGTCTTGGTAGTGCAGTCTTTTAAGGTGCCTTGTGTTAAGGTCTTTTATAGTGCCGAGCCGGGGCTCGAGCTTGCATGCCTTAGTGCATAAGGGCTTGAGGTTCTGAGCTGGGACTCGATCTGAGAATGCTGAGCTTGGGCTCGATCTTAGAGGGTGCCGAGCTTGGGCTCGGTCTTTTGAGGTGCCTTGTGTTAAGTGAAGTTACCGAGCCGTGCTTGGGCTTTCATACCTTAATACGTAAGGGCTTGAGGTGTTGAGCCGTGCTCTGGCTTACGTGCCTTGATGCGTAAGGGCTTGAGGTGTCAAGCCGTGCTCGGGCTTATGTGCCTTAGTGCATAAGGGCTTAAGGTGTCGAGTCGGGGCTCAGGCTTAAATGCCTCAATACATAAGGCTTGATGTGCCGAGCTGGGGCTCGGGCTTGAGTGCCTTAGTGCGTAAGGGCTTACGGTGCCGAGTCGGGGCTCGGGCTTGAATGCCTTAATGCGTAAGGGCTTGATGTGATGAGTCGGGGCTCGGGCTTGCATGCCTTAGTGAGTTAGGGCTTGAGGTGCCGAGCCGGGGCTCAGGCTTGAATGCCTTAATGTGTAAGGGCTTAATGTGCCAAGCCGGGGCTCGGGCTTGCATGCCTTAGTGCGTAAGGGCTTAAGGTGCCGAGCCAGGGCTCGGGCTAGAATGCCTTAATGCGTAAGGGCTTGATATGCCGAGTCGGGGCTCGGGCTTGCGTGCCTTAATGCGTAAGGGCTTGATGTGCTGAACCGGGGCTTGAGCTTTTGTGCCTTAGTACGTAAGGGATAAGGTGCCAATCCGGGGCTCGGGCTTGCATGCCTTAATAAGGGCTTGAGGTGCCGAGCTGGGGCTAGGTCTTGCGTGCCTTAATGCATAAGGGCTTAAGGTGTCAAGCCGTGCTCGGGCTTGCATGCCTTAGTGTGTAAGGGCTTAAGGTGCCGAGCCAGGGCTCGGGCTTGAATGCCTTAATACATAAGGGCTTGATGTGCCGAGCCGTGCTCGGGCTTGCGTGCCTTAGTGTGTAAGGGCTTAAGGTGCCGAGCCAGGGCTCGGGCTTGAATGCCTTAATGCGTAAGGGCTTGATGTGCTGAGCCGGGGCTCGGGCTTGCATATCTTAGTGCGTAAGGGCTTGAGGTGATGAGCCGAGGCTCGGGCTTGCATGCCTTAATAAGGGCTTGAGGTGTCGAGCCGGGGCTCAGACTTACGTGCCTTAATAAGGGCTTGAGGTGCCAAGCCGGGGCTCGGACTTGCATGCCTTAATGCGTAAGGGTTTTAGTTACCGAGCCGAGGCTCGGGCTTGAATGCCTTAATGCGTAAGGGCTTGATGTGTCGAGCCAGGGCTTAGGCTTGCATGCCTTAGTGCGTAAGGGCTTGAGGTGCCAAGCTGGGGCTCAGGCTTGCGTGCCTAAGGGCTTGAGGTGCCAAGCCGGGGCTCGGGCTTGCATGCCTTAATGTGTAAGGGCTTGAGTTGCCAAACTAGGGTCTAGTCTTGATAGTGTCAAGCTTGAGCACGGTCTTAGATGCTGTCGAGCTTGTTCCTCGGTCTTAGATGCTACCGAGTTGTAGCCTGTCTTTATGCCTTAGTTGTTAAGGTCTTTGTTTCCTTAGAAGAGCCAGATATTTGGGAGAAGCTTCATAGTATATTAATGTGTGGTATGCACTTGGGAGAAATACATTGCTTCAAAATAGAATCTAATCCGCTCCGTGAATAAAATTGAATAACTGAGATATGGAAGCTAAGGTACTGATAATATAAAATCTATAAGACTAACACCCAATCGATGGGATTTCAATGCAATCTACTAATAAAACTGTCTACTGGCCTCAGTGATTGGGACAGTAAGCAGTTGTTCTACTTGTTAGGCTCGGGTCAGGAGGCTTTCATCTCGGCAATCAACAATTTCTATCGTACATGCTAGGCCCGAGCATGGTTTCTTAACAGATTTGATGAAGTTTGCATAGCATTCCTGGGATTCCTTCTAGCTGGACTTGCATTCCCCAACTCCATTGTTGGCGAGGAATTTGACTTTCATGTGCTTAGTGGACACAATCGCCCTAAGGCCATTGAGACTAGGTTAGCCAAGGATTGCATTGTAGGGTGAGGCGATCTTGGCAACCATAAAAGAAACCATAGCAGTGGCTGTCTAAGCTCCCTGTCCGATGGTTACAGGCAAGTCTACAACTCCTTCTAGCTCTACTGGTGTGCTTGAAAATCCGTACAAGGGTCCTGGAGTTGGCTTTAGGGTCCCAGTACCAAGCCCTAGTTTTGAAAAGGCTTCGTAGGATATGAGGTCAACGGAGGCTCCTGTGTCCACTAGGACCCTGTGGGAGGGGTGGTTTACCACCACTAATTGAACTACGACAGCGTCGTTATGAGGCCAGTTCAACTCTTCCAGATCTCTGTCAAAGAACATAATGAGTGGATCCATTCTGAGGGCTTTGACAGGCTGTTCCGTGATGCATACGAACAGCACATGTGCTTTGGCTTTTCTGACTAATCTGCCGTGGGTCCACCCATGATTGTTAGAATGGTTGGACCCACTGGCTGGTTATCATATGCGTTAGCTTGGTCAGTGATTGGTTCCTTCGGTGGCTTAGTCCTATCTCGGCTCGGCCTTGCATCATCTCTCCTTGGCTCGGGCCAGTTCCCTCCATATTTCTGCTTCAAATATTTGTTAAGGTATCTAGCCTTGATGAGCTCATCAATTTCCCTTTTCAAAGAATTGCAGTCTTTAGTGTCATGCCCATGGTCTCGGTGGTATCGGCAGTACCGGTTGGGGTTCCTCTCCTCTGGTTTAGCCGTCATTGGCCTGGGCCAACAAAGATACTTCTGATCCTGGATCTCTAAGAGCAGGTTTGTTCGAACTTGCTCGGGTTCATCAGTGTCAAGCGATCGATCTGTTCTATTCTTCTTTGGCTCACGGGAATCATCCCTAGGCCTTAAAGTCCTTTTCTTCTCCTTCTTTGACTGATCACCCCTATCAACTATCCCTCTGGCGGCCAGGACTTCCTCCATGTTGGCGTATTGATTGCATTGTCTTAACAACTCAAGCATTGTTTCTGGCAAGTCAAGGGCCAAAGACTGGACCAGATCAGGGTGCATTACCTCGTTGCACAACGTGCTATACGCCACTCCTTCTGGTAGGTTTTTTACCTCCAGTGTCACCTTGGTGAATCAGGCAAGGAACTCTCTTATAGTCTCTCTTGCTCCTTGCCTCATGTTCATCACGTTTTACGTAGTTGGCTTCTGCTTCATACTTGCTTGGAAACGTGTGAGGAACATTCTTGTTAGCTCTTCATAGCTGTGGATGGACTGAGGCCGCAAGTTTGACATCCATACCAATGCTGCTCCTTTTAATGAGGCTACAAAGGCTCGGCAGAGAATGACATCTGACCTACCATGAACCGTCATAGCCGAGCTATAATACAGCAGATGATCATAGGGAATCTGAGGTGCCGTCATATCCATTAAAGACGGGTATCATGAAATTTGATGGTAGCTCGGCATCTATCAATTCGTCGGATAGTGCATTATGGGCCAGAGTTACAGTTATGTCAGTCGGGTGCCTTTGCCTCTGCATTCCTTCTACTCGCTTAGTGAGGCACTGAATGTGACTCTCCAGGTAGTCCCTTCTCACCTCGGCTCGGTGATCCGAGGATCATCGTGCCCTTTCACCTCTTTTAGGGCTTCTTCTTCAGCCTTGGTGACCACCAGGCCGATCCTGACCTTACCGTGGTGCCCCTCTGGTCGGCCTGATGGGCGAGTCCTGACCTCCATGGGGTTGATCTCATTGAGTTGTCTTCTGAGAATTTTCCCGTTCTTCTCTATGCAGACACACACCTCTAGTGAGTCTTTGAGGCTACAGCTGGTGTCTTCCTACCCAGTGTGGGGATCTATGGATATCATGTGTCTCTGGGCTCCGGTGATGCGTGGAATGACGAGCTCTCCCATTCTGGGCTGGAATGGGACCTTGCCTGCGCCCCTCGATAGGAGAGCGGGGTGGTACTAAGTGAACAGTATGTGACGTTCTGGCCGACCCCCTCCTTGCTGTTGATTGAGGGGTGACATTGTTGTCAGAAGATTCGTCATTGAGTTGTCTACCCAGAACCGGCCTAGGCAGCTGAGCTGAACTAGTCCGTAGCACTGAAATTACCAAGTCGAACTGACGTATGAAGTCCCGCACCAGTGCATTTATCACTAACACCTGTAGCTACAGACTCTGCATCTGCTCTTCCATGTTTGGGTGAGTTACCCAGGATGATGGGATATGGTGAGATAGCTGAGGGTTTTGCTCGCTCTGATCCCCCTCTCCCTGGGCAACTCGCGCATCAGGCCTAGTTTGCTAGGGTCCTTGTGGAGGGGTCTCTGCTGGGACATTCTCCTGCTCTACCATTGGTGGTGAATGGGGACGTCCAAGTGGTAACTTGTAGGTGGATCTTACTTGTGTTGTTGTAAAAGAAAACGAAATTCTCACTCCCTAATTGCATTAGTCCAAGGTGACTTTTTGTAACCGATTCCCATGGACGGCGCCAATCTGATGTGGTAAAAATTGATCGGATGATCTTTCCTGCAGTTCTTGGTGCTTTGGCCGACCTGCATAGAAGAGATGATAGGGGAGAGTCGGGCTAACCCGACGGAGGACTCTCAGATGCCTAAGTCAGATCTTTCCACAGCGGATGCTCAAGAGAGTTTTTCCAATAAAAGGAGTGATTGATCCCTCCCCCATGATGGAGGCTTACCTTGGTATTTATAGGTTGCTGATGGAGAGAGAAGGAGGGGAGTTTGTGGAGAGTCCGGTTCATGCGTAGAGTCCTTGAGGGGAGTGGCTCTATGATTCTAGGAATATTCTGGGTTCCAGGGAATATTCTGAGAATATTTCCCATTGATCTCGAAGGTGCAAGTCGTGAGAGGGATGGATGCCTCTGATGACGTGTAGTGGATAGAGTCCTGCCCCCGTGATCAGGGATTACGTTCCTTGAATGTAGGAGTGGACGAGAGCACGTTTCTGGGTGCCTTACTTGACTGTGCCAAGCCGAGGTGATAGTTTAGTCGAGGTGACTGGTAGCATGGCCTGCTGGAGGGCCGAGGTGACAGCACGACCTGATGGAGGGCCGAGGTGGCAGCACAGCCTAATTGAAGGCCGAGGTGCCAGCACGACCTGATGGAGGGTCAAGGAGGCACCACGGCCTAATGGAGGGCCGAGGTGGTAGCACGGCCTGATGAGATGCCGAGGTAGTAGCACGGCCTGATGGAGGGCCGAGGTGGCAGCACGGCCTGATCGAGGGCAGGGGTGGAAACACTGCCTGATGGAGGGTCGAGGTGGTACCACGGCCTAATTGAGGGCAGGGGTGGAAACACTGCCTGATGGAGGGTCGAGGTGGTACCACGGCCTGATTGAGGGTCGAGGTGGCAGCACGGCCTGATGGAGGGCTAAGTCAATAGCACGGCCTGATGAGATGTCGAGATGGCATCACAGCCTGATGGAGGGCAGAGGTGGAAGCACTGCCTAATGGAGGGTCGAGGTAGCAACACAGCCTGATTGAGGGCCGAGGCGGCAGCACGGCCTAATTGAGGGCCGAGATGGCAGCACAGCCTGTTGAGGGCCGAGGTGGCAACACGGCCTGATGGGATGCCGAGGTGGAAGCATAGCCTGATGGAGGGCCGAGGTAGCAATACGGCCTGATTGAGGGCCGAGGTGGCAGCACGGCCTGTTGGAGGGCCGAGGTGGCAGCACGGCCTGTTGAGGGCCGAGGTGGTAGCACTGCCTGATAGGATGCCGAAGTGGTAGCACTGCCTGATGGGATGCCGAGGTGGTAGCACGGCCTGATGGAGGGCCGAAGTGCAGCATTGGTCAGGACAATCCCTGCCCATGCCATGGTTGGGAAGAAATACTCTCATCATCGCCAAAAACCCAAAAATAATAATGAAAAGAAGAATTTGCATTACAATGGATTTACACAATCGGATTTTGTGGTCACCATTTTTTGGCAAAATTACATGCAAACGCTCCCTCTCCCACCCAAATCACTGTTCACCCATCGCCTTAAAATGTCTAATTTATCCCTTTATTTTCAAGGTTTTCTTAATTATCCCCTTCAATGCTCGAAACTACGGATAGGCAGCAGAGGTAACCTCTCCCCCTTAAAAATTTATGAAAACTTATATCATTTCTGAGACCTTACAATCTAGGTGAGTTAAACACATGATTTGGTTAGAATAATTCAAACTTAAATAAGAATAATTATATCTAAATATGAAGTAAAGTAATGGTTCTGAATAAAAAACGACTAATGCAGAACTAAGGCAATTGCAATCGGATCATTGTATCTGATAAAAGATTCATTTGGTGTATTTTTTATTAATATTGAATCCATATAACAATTTGAATACAGATCCGTCAAATATTTGGATATGCTAATTTAAAATTAGAAATTACATTCATTTTTTTTTTTTTTTTTTAGGTGGTAGTACTATATTTCTTAGCCAACAATACCATAATATAATAAATAAAATTCCTTATAAAATATAATGAAACGCTAAAATTATTTATATTTAATTTTACTTAATATTAAAGTGGATCATGTATATAAAATTAAATATATCAATACCTAGTTACCTACATTTTATCTAATATTTGATTATTTTAGACAAATATCCTTGTAAATGTATCAAATTTTTTATTTTAGATTGGAATGAACATGTTAGCTACCCATTTGTATCTTTAATATAAGAATATATAATATGGAGAGGGAGTGATTCGGCTATATGTTAAGTTGTTGAGAAATAAAACCCAAGACCATTAGGACCAGGACTCTACTCAAATTACAATTTAACCTGAAAATCTTATAAGTCTAAAATCTAAATGCAGTAGTTTAAACCCAAGTTGAGTCATTATTTTATTTTATGATGAAAAGTTGACGCATTTCGTTTTCTACAATTTCCTCCATGCCTTTTTTTCTTTTCTTTTTTTTTCTTTTTTTTCTTTTTTTTGTAGAAATTTCCTCCTTGCCTTGATAGCATATAGACATAGTGCAAATCTTCAATGGCAAGTTTCACAAAATGTGAAAGTTCTCAGTAGTTGCACTTCAAGGTGTCAGAACTTACAATTAAAGTATTTATGACGCGACTGCAAACTAGGTTTAACTCGTATATTCAAATCGCTAGTTAATATTATATATATATATATATATATATATATCTATACCTATATATTACTACTTAACATTAAAATGTGATTCATTCTAACTAGGTGTGACTCGTTGATGTGCTAGGTTTTGATGAAGGCGAGTTGAGTTAGAAACCTATTTTTCAATAATGGGTTTGGCAATTAATTAAGGTTTTTTTTTTTTTTTTTTTTGCTAGGTGTTTTTGGGAAAACTATGCCATCATGATATGAGGTCATCTGAGGATAAAAGATGAAGATGAGGCAAAAGAAAGGTTGGATCTAGGAGCTTTTAATGGGAACTCTCTATGACACCTGAGATGTGATCCTAACCATATGCATTTACATACATCCATAGTATCCACAGTATTTCATAGCATTCAATTACATATCCATGGTCATAACTCTAACACTGACCTCTGAGCGTACGGTACCGAAAAGAACCTCAACCACATTATGCCTCAAACTGTCAATATTACAACTATCACCACACAGCTATAAAATCTCGATCACATCAAAGTCGGTAAAATCATGCAACATGTGAAATATATAGTTTTATACAAAATAAATCCATAACACAGTGTTCATCACATTCCACATGAGCATGCATAATTGAAAATATCAAAACACTCCGTAAAACAAATCAAACACTCACTCACCTTGATACCCGAATCTGATGTCTTTTCGTTGAGTTCCCATCCACGCGTATCTTTACCGAATATCTTAGGTGCCTAATTAAATAATTAATATTTTAGGTTAGTTTTAGTATTCATTGTCCAAGGACAACCCAACTTCCTAAACTCCTATTGATAACATGGGACTTTGATGACTATAACCTGATCATCACAGTTTTAATTTGGTGTTTAAGAGGGGAAATTGATTCAATTGTGTTAAAACACCTAAATTCCCATCTAAATCCTAGAATTTTTTAAATAAGTTAGAATCCCACCCAACATTAGTCATTTTTGGAGTAAAAAATACCGAAGGCAAGAGAAATAATAAAGAATTGAGATATTGAACTTCTTTTCACCTTAGCTCTTTCGCTATCTTACAAATGGCACAATCTTTTACCACGGAAAACTATGCCGCCATAATACAAGGTCTTAAGGCTATGTTTGGTAATGAGGAGAGAAAAGAAAAGATAAAAGAAAAAAGAAAAAATTCAAAAATTTTAAATTTGAGAAAAGAGATATACACATAAGAAATCGGTATTGTAATCATTTTTTTTTGTCTTATTATATTTTTTTTACCATTTTCTTTTCTTGGTTATCATACATAGGCTATGATAAATTGATGAAAATTAAGCAAAAGAGAGTTTGGAACTAACTCTAATGAGGATTCTCTAATGCTTAAGTTAGAATTCCGAGCAATAACAATGATCCGTATAATAATGATATAGTTTCCAAGGGCAACATAGGCAACCAATTAAACTGATTAAAGAGAAATTGGGATAATACTTATTTGAGTGGGTCTCTTGGGTTAGATTGGACATAAACTCAACAATTTGGCCAATTGAAATGACCCGCCCGACCAGCCAAATTGGCATAAAACTTGATGAGAAGGATTGATTAATCATGGTAATGCCAATCAACGGCCACGCTGCACTCATCATCTCATCAAAACATTGAAATGATTTGGACCGTACATATTAATGATCATGTGAATCACGTGCTAGAAAAAATGTGAAAAAAGAGTAAAATCAGTAACATCCAAGAAAATTTTCCATATAAACTAGCTGTGCTCAACTTTGTCAAGACAGAAAGGTTTTGAAGGCAAACACTTTGTGATGTGAGTACTTGACCGGTGAAGATAGATGAAATAGAGTTATAGTGTCTGCCGGCCATTTTCAATCAAGACTCGAAAGTGAATGATCATGAAGTGGATCCCACCCACCCCGGTGTACTCTAAATTAATTAATGATTATTTATAGCTAATTGGAGAGATAAAGTATTGCATAACGTTAAGCAATTGTCATCACCGTCCTTTAAAATATATATACCCATTAAATAAGATCCATTATTTTTTGGTAGAAACCGTCCTTTAAATATAGTTTAATCTAATGTGTGACCCACGTTGATCGTTGATGACAAATTAATGCTTCCTTAAATAATAGTTTTCCCTAAATAATACCCATTAATTAAGATCAAGGAGGCGTTTGGGATGCTTATCTTAATTATTCATCTAATACTGATCACCAATTATTACAACCAGAAAATAATTAATAAATTAATTCTGGGGACTGTATGAAAGAAACAATGGAGACTTTACATAAAATAAGTCCTCCAACCATCTTAACCTCTTTTTTATTTTTTCTTTTTCTTTTTTTTTTATTTCTATTTTTTTTTTTTTTTTTTTCATCAACGATATCAGAAACTAAATATGACAAGATTAATTTATGATGTCTTCTAAAACGGAAACCAATTATACGAATGATTAAATTCTTTTGCTGGAGAAATGGGGAAATTTATTTTCTCTATGGAAAATTGTCTTTCACGAGTGTTATTTCTCTACCACCATGTAGAAGGTCAATTTGGTCATATTAAATGTTCAATAGAGAGAATATGTTTTAGATAATTAAACTACATGATAAATTTGGGGATCCAAATTTTCAATTTCAATTGTAGGGTTTATAATGTAATTAGACTATTCCTTGTAATTAGACTTGATTCCTTGTATTTTTCTTATATAAATATTCAAATAGAGACCACACTTCACATATCTTGATGATGATGACCATTGTAACTCAAGGTTGATGAAGCACAGTTGAGTATGTCATGTTCTTTACTACAAATAAAATAGAATTCGAACAAGGTTACGAGAAATCAATGGGACTAAGGGCCCATTTGATAACGTTTCTGCCGTTTCTGTTTCAAGAAACGACAAAAACATAAATTTCCGTTTCTAGAAACATAAACGGAATTGAAGGTGTTTGATAAGTCATGTTTTTAGAAGTCGATGGTAACCAGTGAAAGAATTGCCACAAGTCATTTCCAAAAACAGCGAAACAAGTTGAACTTGTTTCGCCTAGGTCGTTTCTTGAACCATAAATAAGTAAAAATTTATATTTCTATTTCTAAAAATAAGTGAAACGAAACAGTTTTATCAAACGCTTTTTGCTCCGTTTCTGCTGTTTCTAGAAACAGGAACGGAAAAAACGCGTTTCTTGAAATGTTATCAAACGGGCCCTAAGTTATGCCACCGATCGATTACTCTCTTTAAGATCTTAGTTCCCCTTTACTGGTGCAGTGAGGCTGATGCATGTGAACTGGTCTCCCAAGATAAGCAGCCCTTGTTGAGCCATCTAGTCCACATGCACTTGATGATTTGATCTTATTAAGAAGGCGCCCTTAGCTTTTACTCAACTTCAAAAAATAGAAAACAAAATAGCATAGGTTGGAAGAAATGTTTGCAAACCATAACACACACATAGAGAGAGAGAGAGAGAGAGAGAGAGTGAAATTGAATTCCAAAGTGTGTTATGTGCCTTTCTACATTTTGAGGTGGGATGCCCTTCCAAGGCAGCCCTTGGAAGGGGTACACATGTATGGCTTCAACAGTAAGGACTTACTCTTCAAGGAAAGATTTTGAATCTGTCCATATAGTACATCCATTCAAGAGGTCGTGTCTTTGTGTAAGACACGCATGTACCCTTTCATATGTACCTATATCTAACCTTCTACCTTTCAGAGTTAAGCCCCAATGCCCACAAGTGGTCGAAGCCGGTGACAACATGAATATCAAGTAAACGGGTAGAAAAAGCACCCCAGACTTCCGCAACCCATGGAAGAAAGGCGAACAAGTTTTTCCTCTACGAGGGTTTACACCCTTATATAACCAGTTTCACTATTATACTTCTCCTCTTATTTATCCTCAAGCAATGTGTGATTAAAGTTAAAAAAAAAAAAAAAAAAAAAAAAAAAAAAAAAAAAAAAAAAAAAAAAAAACTCAAATGGAGGACAAAAAACAATACAAAAATATAAATTATAAAGTACTTTTCAAACATGAGTTTGGAAACCTAAAATGAGTTTTTGAAACTTTTCCAATAACTTTTAAGGGTGGTCATCCATGTAACAATGAAAGGTGATGTGTACAAAAATCATAATATAAATCTATGTCATTCATTTTTACTGTATTTTTTTTTTAATCTAAGTTGTCTGTTCTCATTTAGAGTTGGGAGAGTGCACAGTAAAGACTAGAACACCAGTATACATTCATTGACAGCCACAATATCGGTGCCAATATAAAATAAGGTGATTGATTGAATTAAACTTCGAAATTTGACATGTGACTAATCTAGATCAAGTCCTCTCTATCCAATGATTGAAAATACATATCATTAATTTGTCCACATGGCAAAATAAATGTCTTGTGATATTTAAAAACATACTATTGTGACAATAATAATTCACCAATTTTAATGAACTAAATATTTTGAAACTTCTAACTTCTAACACTTGTTAAATTTTGTTTTTGAGGTGGAGAAGCTTGGCTAGGCTTAAAACCTTTTTTTTTTTTTTTTTTTTTTGGAACAGGGGGTAGCTTCAATTTTTTTAGAACCTTAACAAGACATGCAACCAAAAAGATTATTTAAATAGTAACATATATAATAGTCTAACAAAGGGTAGATATGAACAACAAAATTACACATTTATATCTACATTGCAGCACTTTACATCATCAAATTCCTCTATAAGCTCTAAAAGTTTATCATAAACAAAAACGATTCAGTCTCTATTAGAGTTGAGTGTGTCTTTTATTATTCAGATCCACATAATTATCATTGGCTTTGTATTTTTTATTTGAATCAGGTTTTGGGTCCATTACATATATGGGGTAAAATTATAATTATGTGGTGATTAATGTTTTTATGACTTCTTATATAATGTCTCTATGTGAAAAATCTTAGGCACTATCAAAGGGGAAATCATACTGTGAGGTGCAAAAAGGTATAGAGATTTTTTGTTTTTTTTGACATAGTAAAAAAATCTTTGACATGTACTTAACCATGTTAAAATTTTCATATTTTGTGTGATTATTTGCTTGATTTTTTCCTTATGGTTGTGCACTTATCCCTAATAAGTGGTATCAGAGCAAGCTTCAACAAATCATTTATGCATGAAGATCTGAGAAAAGAAGGCACAAGATGAGAGTAAAAAGGTATAGTTTTGAAATACAATTTAGATACAAAAGAAGAAAAAGTATCGCAATAATTATACCCTGATTTGGGTATAAAGTGTTAGAACTTCCTATGGGTTTGAGATTGAAACCCTATGGAGGAAACCACACAGGAAAAACAAGAACACGAATCTAATAAAATTATGGAGGATCGATTTGTACCTTTCACCTAGTATGCTGAAGATGATTGATGTTGGTCACTCCCACTTTCGCTCTATTGGCTTGGCTATGGATCTTCTACAACCCCTTAAACCTCCTTGGTTCTCTCACTTTAGTGGTAAAGTGGGGAAGAGTGAATAATAGTTGTAGGGACCCAAAACCTAGTATTTATAATACTGTCCTGCACTCAAAACCCTAAACCACAATGGGTTGAGCCAGCATATCCCTAAGCTTGAGAGTGGACCGAACCGGTTCATGCAATTTGACTCTCACCCATTTAATCAACCCGAATAATTAATTTAGCCCATAAATCCAACAATCTCCCACTTGGGCTACATTAATTATAAGGATGTCTTTTAAATTGGTGTGGCCATAGAATCTTATTACATTAACCACTCTTACTGTGATTCAGTTGAAAAACCACTCACATCGAATAACAGCAGAAGATACACCTCAATATACGGCATACAACTTTCTGTTATTACAAACATAAGTAAGTTTCTTAACACGAATCTATGTGGGATACCATCATAGAAACATTGACATATCCTCAAATTACACTGTTGTCATTCTATGTAGGTCCTTAACTGAGATATTAACCTTCACTGTGGCAAATCGCCTTTGACCTGTGGTTAATATCTAACTGTGGCCTTCCGCCTATAAACTGTGACAAATATTGCCTATGAACTGTGACAAATACTGTCTTAAAATGTGGCAAACATTACCTTTTGAATTGTGGCAAAATATTGCCTATAAATTGAGACAATTACTGCCTATAAAAACATTTTCAAATGAAATCATAAACCAAATATTTCAAGAAATAACTGTGCATAATGTAAATGCTAAAACTTAACCATAATTCATCAAACTGTGCCCCAAAACATATGGGCTAAGGTTCAAAACATAAACAAATACTAAACAAAACCAGAACTCCCACTAATCAAGCATTTCAAATAACTGTATGTAAAGAAATCCTAACTACTTGATGTGACCAAATTTTACTTGCTCTCAATTGCTGATGATTAGTCTACCTCACCCTTTATTAGTATCATTCTGCTTATCAACCCCAGAATTCTTCCTTTTCTCTAACCATTTCTTGAAAATAAAACAGTCCTTCTTCACATGTCCTTTCTTATGGCACAAAAAACACTCTACGTTGTTGGTATTCTCTTCATCCTGAGCCTTTTGAGATGTGTCAAGTTCTTGAGAGCTATTAGTCCTGTCATATGGCTTGACGCTTCCTCTGTTGGAAAAATTTTTGTTCCTTCTGCTTGGTCCACCAGAAGATCCCTTGTGAAAAGTTGCATGTGCACTCTCAAACCTAGTTTGTTTCAATTTTTCTTCCTCTTGAGTGCAAATGGAAATGAGCTCATTTAGGCTCCAATCGTCCTTCAGTGCAATGTAGGTAGATTGGATAACCTTATACTGACTAGGGAGGGTATTCAGTGCAATGTGTACAATATATTCTTCATCGATCTGTATTCCAAGATCCTTAAGTTTACCAGCATCAGTAGCTACACCCAAAATGTATTCTCTAACACTCCCACATCCATCATACCTTGTATTCATTAGCCTGGTCATCAATGTGGTTTTCTCAGCTTTCTTGTTGTGTTGAAATCTACCTTTAATAGCATCCAGGAATTCTTTTGCAGTGTCTTTGATCTCTATGTTCCCACGTATAATTTCAGGAACTGCCTTTTTTAAAACCAGTATGCACTTTCTGTTTGCTTCAGTCCATTTCTTAAACTTGGTCCTTTCAGCACTTCTGCTCGAGTCTGTGAGAGGCTCAGGTTTAGGCTCCCTAAGTGCCAAGTCTAAGTCCAGAAGACCTAAATGCAATTCTAATTCCTCCACCCACTTTTGATAGTTGTTACCAGTGAGTATTGGGATGGAAGATACATAACTTGAGGGAACTGTCATCTTACTTCAGCAGTAACAACAACACAATACATGCCAAATATCAAAATATAAACCATAATATAAAAGCATGTAATACCATCAATATATTTTAAATAAGAGTTACAACTAAAAATGTATCCCTATCCTTTGGGACAGGAATTAGCTGATGCTCTTATATTATTCTTTTAACTGTGAAAACAACACTAACTTTGGAATTCAATCACCTTTGGGCAAAAGAACTCCAAATTCAATGTCCCTTTCTAAAATGTGGATGATTATCCTCAAACCTTGATGATATAACCTTTGGGAAAGTATCACCTTTACTGTTGGAGAAGATACAATCGAACTGAATGTACCACTTTGGTGGGTTTCACTCAGTTCTATCATATCTTTCCCATTGGAGATGTATATCTTTATGTTCAAAACATACAAATAAATGTCACTAGGACAACAATAACCATACAAGAGTCACAACCGCAACTACATTCCTATCCTTTGGGCTAAGAATGCACTGGTCCTCTTGTAAATTTATATTTACTGTGAAAAGAACAATAACTTTTGAAATCCCCTCACCTTTGGGCTTAGGAACCTCTAGGTTACTGTCATTTTCTTAACTTTGGTGACATCACCTTTGGGCAAATGTCACCTACATTGTTTCCCTGTGGAAAATCATGAAATAATAAGATGTACCACTTTGGTGGATTCCACCTCATCATTTCATGGTTTCCTAAAGCAAAATTACTTTGCAACTAAGAATGAGCGGAAGCTTACACCCTTTTCCATATTAACATATCTCAATTTAAAAAAAAAAACTTCTCAATTTCATGGTAACCAATAACATATATATTTTTCAAAGCATTGATTTATGCCATTTTGTTTCAATGATTGAAACTAAATACAACATAAAATTTCAAATAAACATGTCATATTAAAAAATTAGATCATTAAATGTGGCTCGAAACAAGAAATCCAACGCAAAAAACAGATTTCAATTTGGCCTTAAAACGAACCTTTAAATGAAATTTAAAGTAGTTTAAATAAAAACGCCCTTTTTGTTTCAATGATTGAAACTAAATACAACATAAAATTTCAAATAAATATGTCATATTAAAAATTAGATCATTAAATGTGGCCCGAAACAAGAAATCCAACGCAAAAAACAGATTTCAATTTGGCCTTAAAACGAACCTTTAAATGAAATTTAAAGTAGTTTAAATAAAAACCCAAAATGAACAAAAACCAAACAAGTCTTTTTTTTTTTAAATCAATCAAGACCAACCGGTTCGGCCATATGAATTCCGGGTCAAATTCGGGTCAATTGGTCAACGACCCGGTCAACCTTTGACCGAGTCAAATAGTACATATGAGTTGACCCACTGTGTCACCGGTTCGAATCGGTAGGGTTTTCGAGTTGAACCGGCGATGCCTCGCCGCCGTTTTTTTTTTTTGAATTTTTTTTCTCTCTCCTCCGGCAGCCGGTTTCCGGTGGCGCGTGCCGGCGCGTACGGATGTTTCCGGTGACTTGCGGCATACCGCCGCGACCGTATTCTCGTGATCTACAACTTTCGTGAAGAAAGTTTTTCCATACAGGATTTTTAAGTGATGGTAAAATTACGATTTTTATGATTTTCATGATTTTTAATCAAATCAGGTTTTAAGTAATAATCAAAATCTTCATGTACAAGAAAAATTCAATCGATTCTTGTCCCATGTGGTCTGCTCTGATACCAATTGTTAGAACTCCCTATGGGTTTGAGATTGAAACCCTATGGAGGAAACCACACAGGAAAAACAAGAACACGAATCTAATAAAATTATGGAGGATCGATTTGTACCTTTCACCTAGTATGCTAAAGATGATTGATGTTGGTTACTCCCACTTTCGCTCTATTGGCTTGGCTATGGATCTTCTACAACCCCTTAAACCTCCTTGGTTCTCTCACTTTAGTGGTAAAGTGGGGAAGAGTGAATAAATGGTTGTAGGGACCCAAAACCTAGTATTTATAATACTGTCCTGCACTCAAAACCCTAAACCACAATGGGTTGAGCCAGCATATCCCTAAGCTTGAGAGTGGACCGAACCGATTCATGCAATTTGACTCTCACCCATTTAATTAACCCGAATAATTAATTTAGCCCATAAATCCAACAAAGAACCATGAAAGTGAAAAAAGAAGATAACTGATAAGGATGGCAATATTTAATTTCATTGATTTGACACCTTAGTTACAATAACAAAATCCTTGGCAGATCTGACTCTATCATATATCTTGCCAGATTCATAGCTACAAAAGATAAGAACATCTAACTGGTAAAAGGCACTTGACAAGAAGCATCATCACAGGAACAAACCTTACCACAAGCTGCAAATTTCATGGCATCTCATGTACCTCACCTATCAATGAGCCAGATCCTAAACTCTGAACCCCAGTAGGAAGGAAAGGAGGGAATGTTGGAATGGTTGAAATTGTAGGTAAGGGGAAGACTGTAGGTGTTATAGTTGTGGGAGACCAAAATGTGTTTTGGTTTGGACTTGGGCTTGGGTCATTGATTGAGCTTAGAGTTGGGTTTGAGTTCTTGTTAGGGGGTAGGAAGGGTACTTGGAGAGATGGGGGTATGGGGAGTAGAGGCTTGGCTTGGGAGGGGATGGATTCAAGTGGGGAAGGAAATGTGGGAGGAAGGGGAACCATAAAGCCATTACCATCTTCATCAGGCACTGTACTCTGGTCATTATCTAGCAGATGGCAGGACGCCACAAATAATATGTTGCAAGAGAAAATGAAGAATTGTATGGTAGGGAAGACTATTTTGGATGCCATAGCATCAGAGAGAGAGAGAGAGAGAGAGAGAGAGACAAAGAGAGACAGAGAGAGACAGAGAGAGACAGAGCAAAGAGTTCATTTATATGGGATGGAATGAGATTATAATTATCAATATGGGCATTTGTTAGTTAATGCTTCTGACTTTCACAGTGGTCTGCTCTCTACCTAATAAAAACCTACTGTCTCAAAAGGCTCTTCTCAACTGCATTAAGAATTTGGTAGGTTTCTTTCAGAGATTAACATATGTACAGCCCAAGCCAATAGAATGAGCAAAAATCAAGAAACATTTCTGCAACAGAAATAGAATTAGTACCCAAATAAATAAAAACCTCCATTAACCACAATATTGGACGTTATTAAGAGCTTCTTCATAGTTGTCTCTCTCAAATCTCATTAGCCTAATATATATCATATTTACATTACAAGAAAAAACTTCAGAAGTTGCCATGGGCTTTTTGAGTAGAAGAAATTTTTTAGAAAATTATTTCCTGTTCTCACCGACCTTGAGGATTAACCAGATCAGAGAAATCATCACACCCAACTGCACCAACCAATGAGGAGCATGTGGAATATTCTTCTTCCCCACCTGTATCATCATTGGACTCAATTGTACTAACAGATGATGAGGAGCTGGTGGATTCTTCCCCATCACTTGCTAACCAAGCTTCATGCAACTGCAAGGCATACTCCAAATCCTGCAACACTTCCCCCATTGTGGGTCGGTTCTTACTCTCCTCAGCAATGCATTTCTTTGTGATCTTCCCAAATTTCTTCAATGATTTTGGAGAGTAATTCCCTTCAAGCCGTCGGTCCACAACGGTTTCAAGTGATCTCAGGAGCGGTACTGATTCTATAAGGTTGAACCGATGTTCTCGAAAGAATCCACCGCAAGCAACCTCAATAAGTACTACACCAAAAGAGTAAACATCGCACTTTTTATTGAATTGCCCATGCATCGCGTATTCTGGAGCGATAAATCCATAAGTTCCTCTTACATAATAAGTATCATGAGTATCATCAAATGCAGAACCTGTTCTTGACAACCCAAAATCAGCAATCTTTGCTACGAAGTTCTCATCCAATAGTATGTTGGTTGTCTTAACATCCAAGTGGATTATACCAATCTCTGACCATGTGTGGAGGTAGTGGAGTCCTCGTGCAGCACCTATGCAAATCTCTAATCTCTGCTTCCATGTCAATGGTGGGAGGTCACTGTCCAAGAGATGCTTCCTGAGCGCCCCATTTGCCATATACTCATAAGCCAAAATCATCTCATCCTTTTCCTTGCAGAACCCAATCATGGAAACCACATTTATATGCCTGAGCTTTGAGAGCATCTCAATCTCTCTCTCAAATTCTTCCCTGCCTTGAGAAGATATTGTATTGTGACGCTTGAATGCTGCTGGAGTGCCATCATTTAGTACACCTTTGTAAACTGTGCCAAAGCCACCACATCCGATCATCAATGATTTATCAAAATTCTTTGTTGCAGCTCGCATCTCTTGCATTCTGAACGGCTCACCAAATCTACCAAATCTTTCAGTAGCTGTGGAGCCATTTGGATTCAGATTTCCTCCAGTGAAGTTTGCAGCTTGATTCTTTGTTGTTGTGAACCGCTTACCAACTCTAATAGTAGCTGTGAAGCCATTTAGATCCAGACATCCTCCAAGGACTTTCGATACTCTAGTAACAGTGGTGCTGATTTCAATGGTTCCATGAACTGATGGGCGCCAACCAAGGGGATTGTATTTCATAGGACAAGTGTTCTTTCTTTGTGTGCGTAAAGATGCAATACTGGAGACAGAAGTTTTACCTGCTTTTAATTTTCGCAATGTACTTTTCCATTCTTCTTTGCTACTTATGTCCGATAGATAAGACCCCAACACCTTCAAAGTTGAAGGTAACCCTCCCAAATAACACACCACATCATGTGAAAGTTGCATGTAATCTTGAGGAGGTTCATCCATTGAAAAGGCATGCAAACTAAATAGTTGGAGAGATTTCTCATGGTCCATCTCTTGAGGACAATAGATTTTATCTTTATCAATTTTAGCCATATTCAAGATATGTTTATCTCTGGTTGTTATTATGACCCGACTTCCTTGACCAAACCAATGAAGTTCACCAGCCAAAGCATCTATCTGTTCTTTACTATCCACATCATCAAGAACAAGAAGAACATTTTCTTCGCAGAGTCTTTGTTCTATTAATTTCGTTCCTCTATGATAATGACCTATGTCAAAGTCTGTTTTGAAGATATCTTTAAGAAGTCGCTTCTGCAAATATGCAAGACCCATGCATTGCTTTGCTTGTTCTTTTATATCTGAAAGAAAACTATGTCTATTGAAGGTCGAAAGGATGCGATTATAAACAACTTTTGCAATGGTTGTCTTCCCAATGCCACTAACACCACAGATTCCCACGAACTGAACATCATTGGAATTATTATTTAATAAAGATAATAGATCTTCGATACGAGAATCTATTCCAATAGGGTATTTACACTCAGCCAAGTGCGTGCAACTGATCAGTTCATCCAAAGCCCTTTTGACAATTAATTCAACTATCTTTGCTTGATCCCTACAATAATTTTATATCAAAAGGAAAATTACAACAATAACTACTGAGATAAACTTCTCTAGGAAAATAAAAAAGAACATATAAATTTTAAGTTTCTGATGGAATGGAAAACATTCAGAAATAAACACTAATGAGATTTAGTATGAGAAAATATTGTAAATATGCATCGATCCTTATAGATGAAACAGGTTATGACGGGTTTTGATTTAGGTCATATATGTCTACAATTATAACTTAAATGCAAATAACATTTTAGCAGAAAAAGGGCACCATGACAACCTAAGTTACTAGTTTATTAGATGTACAACAATAACAAAGCCTTTTCCCAACTAAAAGGGGTCGGTTACATGGATCCCATCGTATTCAAATGTCGACAAGCACATTGCTTAAGTGGGACGCTCTGGCACAAGAACGATAAAACAACAACAATAACAATTCAATCTTTTTCCAACCAAATAGGGTCAATTACATGGATCTCATTGCATTTGAATGCAACACTCTAGCAAAAGAACGATATAAAGCATGATACAAAGAAAAGAAAAAAGGTAATAGACAAAGAGAAGGACCCATGCAAATACGATTGGGTGGCTAAAATAAGATGTCGGTTAAAAAATAATTTCCTAGTGAAATTGATGAGCTATGCGCGCAAAAAGCCCATAAGTTTATGTTTTCACCGACCCTTAATTAAGAGAGAGAGAGAGAGAGAGAAGGTTCTGGTTTAATCATAAAACAAATGAGTGCTCATCCCACATTAACACAGGATGAATCTTTAAAATAGAACTAATTAAGCTAAACCACTAATATTTTCAGTCTTTAAATTTGAATTCACGTTTGGATCAAGAGAGAAGAGACAATCGAACCTGCTGTAGAAGTGACCGCCGGTGACAGCAACTGCCCCGGACACGTCACCGTCAACGATAGGTCGCACGCAAATTTCACGAAGGAGACCTAGGTCTCCTTCTTTCTCATTTCAATTTCAGCTCTGAAGGGGGAAAGAGGATCGGGGGATCCGTAAACGCAAGAGTGGGGTTCAGGTCAAAACCGGAATCGGCTCATGGTTTTGCAAAACCGTTCTCTCCTCATCCTCACCGTCTATGTGGCCTCCGACAAGTGTGCAGTGCGGCCGATTAAAAATTAAGAAGGAAAATTTATAGCGCCACTGCCTATAGAATGCCACTATCAGAGAGACCATCCTACATAACTTCACGAAGAACTGAATGAGTTTCTTTTTACACTTTCGTCGACAATCTTCATCACTCATAACCTCTTTCTTTGTTTCTCAAAATGATTCTTACCTGAGTCATAGATTTTGGTTTTATTGGGTTGCTTTAGTTTGTAAGCAATCTCTTCCTTCTTCTCTTTCTTCCCCCTGTTTTCTGTCTCAATCAATGAGATGAAGAACCCAATTTCCCCAAATTTGATTATGAAGAGTAGTAGAAAGAAAGATCTCAGAGGGGGAATCCTGGGTTTTGAGTTCACAAAGCAAAAAAAAAAATAAGAAAGAGAAGGAATTGCAGAAGAAAACCAAAATTAGTGGAGACCGGAGAGAGAAGAGACAGAAATTGGAACCTGACAAATGCTCCCATTTGGGTTTGGAAGATGATTGGATTGGAATGGATCGATTCTGCCTTATTACTCATTTTTGTGGTCTATGTTATTGAATGAAGGTCTTTTTCGATTTGGGGTCAGGGGGTTAAGGTATATTAGACACTCCACTGTTTTAGAAGGGTATTTTGGTATATAGAAACAAAAAAAAAAAAAAAATATATATATATATATATACATCAACTGGTATCAGCATTTAATGTGTATTTCGTTACAGAGACAAACGGTAAAGGGTGCGAGCGTAATTTGGTATTATGTAAGGATTGTCTCTCTAATAGTGGCATTTTCTAAAGGGTGACACTGTAAATTCCCCAATTAAAAATTGTAGAGGATCTACATCCGATAGGGCTAGGGATGGGTATATGGATGTGTATGGGTAGATGGTGTGCGGGTTGAGAGTTGGTGCTGCTAGGTTGGTATGTAGATGGGGTATGGGTAAGAGTTCTAAGGGTGTCAATAAGTTTGGTTTCGATTCGGTTCTAAATGACGATATGGTAGATCATAATCGAACCAAGAATCAATTCGATTCCATATTTAGATACTCAAACCGATTCAATTTGGTTCAGTTCGATTCGATTTCAATTCTAATTCGGTTCTGATATTCAGTTTTAATTCGATTCCGTACCTCGGTTTTAATTCTGTTATGAAAAACGGTTCCACTTTTGAACCATGACTGTGATGAACCAAAGGCCATAATGGACTTAAGTTATCGATTCGGTTATCTAATTTTTGTCTTACACATTTCATCAATCATAAAGTCTCTTCAGATAATCATTCAAAATCACCTATTAAAAATAATAAAACCTATCAAAATCTGACCATAGCATAGTCAAAACAAGTATTAGTTTACGACTTACAGAATAAAATTGTAAATGTCATTCTCAAGTAAGATTTAAGCTAGAATAAAAAAAAAGCATAATAACATGTCCAATGCGCCCAGCCTCAAAAGGGAATATCAAAAATCCCTCCTATGTCTTAGCGATAGTAGGGTTTTATTATGGTTTAAACTTTTAAGAGTAATTTGGTTCTGTTTCGGTTCCAAACCAACGGTTTTAACATCCTAAACCAAAACCGAACTGAACCAAATAGTAATACTTATACTCAGACCAAATATGAACCAAATTTATTTGGTTTGGTTCGGTCCAATTAATTGAGCTCGGTTTCGGCTTGAAATTGACACACTTAGGTAAGACCACCTCTAGCTGTTGCCACTATGTCAGGCTGCTGGGCTGGAGAGGTGCGAGATACTCTCTAGCTGAGAGGTAAAAGAATACTGGTGATGAGGTATGGGTGGGAGCTGCTGGTTTGGGAGGTTGGGTAGAAAGAGCAAGCTTCAGGCGATTGGGTAGAGAGAGCAGAGAGAGAACCGAGGGGAGGGGGGGAGAATCGGGCGAGCAGGAAGAGAATCAAGGAAAGGAGAGAGTGTACCAAAAGAATCAGGGAGGGAGGAGGGAGGAGGGAGGAGGGAGGAGGGAGGAGGGAGTATACAAAGAATCGGGGGATGAGAGAGCTCAGGGTCGGTGGGAGAGGAGATAGGGGAGTCAAGAGTGGGAATGAGCTAATGAAAAGAAGTAAATACATAATCCATTAAATTTAAGAAATACAAAAATGAGACTAATATACCTTCAGAAGAAGTTTGTGGGATTGAGACTTACTTGTTTTTGTCAATAACTTCTCCTTTCAAATTCCCTATCACTCTCAAAGCTTCTCTCCAACTCTCAACAATATGGGGCTCGAAATTCTTCTCATGTTCTCGAAATGCTTCTCCAAAACTTCCAATCTGATTTCGAACATGCCATGGCTCAACGTCAAAGAATATGGGCAAGACCATTTGATGGTTAGATATGTGGCATTGATGTATGTGAGCAAGTTCAAGCAGGCACCATTTGCTATTCGCGTAACCTTTAGAGAAGACGGGGATCAAGATTTTTGATTTCGCGATCGCCCTAAGGCAAGCTGGGCCAATGGCTTCTCCAGTCCACAATTTTTCACTATCAATGAAGACATTGATTCCTCTATCTTTTAAAACTAAGTTAAGGAAGGCAATGAAGTTATTACGAGTATCTTCTCCCCTGAAGTTGAGGAACACATCATAGCTATTAAAACCAGTTGTGAAGGTGTAGGTGGAGGTGGAGCAAACCCCATCTAGTGCTGCCATAGCTTGCAGTAGTTGCAGAGAAGATATATGTACGATGCTAAGCCTCAAAGTGCTCTTTTCCTTCAATAATGAACTCCCTTGATTCAATAAATTGGTTTTGAATAGGAAGTTTTGAGTTGATTCAACCAACCTTCCACGAAATTGTAGTATACCTTCTTTCCTGGATCATATTTGGAGACTTCAATGATAGCAGCCCACGGTTTCCCATTGGAGCTAGTGTTGACTTGACTCGTGTGTAAACCTCATTAAATATATCTGTCTTACGTGAATTTGTTTTACTTTTCTTCATTTTTGTTCCAATAATTTTGATTGTAGCGAGGTAGCACGAAAGTTCCTGAGTCTGAATTTTTACACGTGGAGATGATAGTTTCCACCGACGGCGGTGGAAATAATTAAGGACCATGGAAGCGCGTGGCTCCACTATGGAAGAGAGAGGCTTGACCTTTGAAGTCAGTTGGAGTATGCTTTTGGAAATTGTGGTTTCATTTAGCTTTCAATGTGGGGTTTGTGGCTGTCTTTATCATGGATAGGAGTTGCTTAGTTTGAAACTTCGTATGGGCATCCAATGCTGGTGGAACCATGGATTTAGTTATTAGTTATTAGAATTATTATCGGTCTGAACTCTTGTTTGTGTGGAATAAGTTCAGTGGATGTGAAAGAATATCTGGGTAGATCACTGCTCTCAGATGATCAATATGGCCTTCTCCCATTTAATTCCTCCTACTGTATTTTTGCTGATATTCAGGGAAGGTTTTCTAGTATCCAAGTCAAAGTGGATGATAAGTCTAAAAGTATAGAGATTTTGATGCCTTGGTGATCAACCCCTAGTTGAGTTCATCAATTAGATTGATGAAGTGGCAACCTCGGATTGAATTCCTTTGTGGCGTAGCAAGGTGTCTGGCACACATATAACGGCCAGAAATACTCAAGCATGGAGCCTAAGACAGTCACACGCAACCCAAGGCATTTTTGGGCTTTGGATGCTCGCCAAATGCCCTATTGCACCACAGAGGATCCAAGTCCAGCAACCTCCTTTTCAAGCAAGGATTTAGTCATCGATATCAATATTGGTAGTGGTCTTGGTTGATACTTATATGATACGGATCGATATTGGTAAGGATCGGTGTGTATCGATCATTTTTGCCCTTGTTTTAATAAAAAACAAAAGAGAAAAAAAAAAAAAAAGAATAATTATTTCCTACTGTTTTACCACTAAAATGATAAGACAACCGATCTGGATTGATTGAGTATTGGTATTAATATCAATCAATACTAATACAATACAGTCGATACGATACTAATACTTGTAACCATGGGTATGCGTGGCCCTTCATACTGATGGATACAAGAGAGTGTAACAGAGCTGGATGTGAGAGGAGGGTTTTTCTGTTAATGGTTTGGCTCGAGTTAGAGGTGATTAGAAGAGGATTGCAACTTTATGCCAAGATGTTATATCAAAATTTGATCCTCACAATCCCATCAACTTTATTGATGTTAAGCCTGGTGGCATCTTCATCCGATTGAACCTTGGGGAAGATCTTTCTACCAAATGGCTCCCAAGTTTGTATGGAGGGAAATAAGAAGGCAGCAGAAATTTCTTATTCCTTTTTGTTTTATTCCTAAAAGTTATACAATAGAGTATTTAAAACAATAATTTAATTTTTATTTCAAATAACAAGATTTATTTTTATTAAAAAATATATAATGAGGGAAAAAAATACTCTTCCCATCCACACCCCTATGCCCAAATACAGCTAGACAAGCATGAAAATACCAGTGCACATGAGAGCAGCTGGGTCTTTTTACACCAGCTGTGTCTAGACATAGAGAATGCAGACGCATAGGGTTATTTCTCCCAAATATGCTATACTAAAAAAAAAAAAAAAAAAAAAAAAAAAAGAAAGAAAGAAAGAAAGAAAGAAAGAAAAAAAAAAAGATACACTTATAATCTTGTTATAACCATCCTTAGTTACAATAAGATTTTTCCTTTTTTTATACAATTGGTTCCTCCGAAGGGCTTTCATAATGTAAAGGGGAGGCCATCAATAATCCCCAAGTTGAGATATTGGCCTGGGCCTTCTTGAGCTGAGCCAAAACTGGATTCTCTGGTTCTTTTTTCAAGCCACTTGTTCCAGCCTCATTAGTCCTTGATTGTTCTACTACTAGGGCCTTGCCCTTATAGTCTTTTCATCTTCTAGTCTCCATTAAACTGACAGGTTTCTTCACAATAATCCCTATGGGATAGTGATCCATGTCATCACTGTCTGTTATGATAATTATCCCTACTATGGGATCATCCTCTTCTTCAAACTCTCCCTCCTTGCTTGGGGTGGGAAGTCGAGGCCCTCCACAAATATCAAGAGCCCTAGCTCGCACTTTCTGGGCCGCATTGGAAAGGCGTTTTGACTCCTGTATCTATCCCTAAATATGGCACCTGGTACCTAAGATGAGGCTCAAGTTTGGTGGAGTTGTAAGCACTTACTCACATGTCACATTTTAATCCACATGAAGTTCTCCAACTGGTAAAACAAAAAAATTAAAAAATCTAGATTGAGGGAATAGCAGCAGCTGTCCATGAACATACATGAGGATGTACCACCAGCCCTTCCTTCCCGAGCAGTGCTAACCAACAGTATAGTTACCAGAAAACATTTGTTGTTTCCTTTCTCAGTAGTGGTAGATCCTAAACATATGAAACACGGGAAAAAGTCGATATAATGCAGCTTCATAATCATGTCTTTACAAAAGGTAACCAGTTCAACTTTCAAGCATAGAGGTTCCATTGACCATTTGGTTTTAAGATTCTGCTCACCAATTTCAGATGTTTCAGCCATAACTTAAGAGATCCACTCCTTTCTATGTGTTGATGAATGCGTCAATCTTCAAAATAAAAAGGCATAGGTTGATCCCATCTTCCAATTCATGCCCCATCCATTGTAATATATAAATGATTTGTTTTTTTTACAATGTAGCATTCACAACTCCTAAAATCTATCTTTGAGCTATGGTTGTAGACAATAAAATTCCCAAGAGAAGTTTCTTACTAGAATCAAGTTTAAATCGACTTTTGTTCAACTGGGTTTGGGATAAGAACTTTTCAGTCATTCGAACTTCTTTCCCTTGAGGCTTCCCTTCGGAATTTTGCTGAGTACGCCAGTATCAATCTTACGGTACTGGTTCTGAAGCTGTCCAAACACATTATAAAGGAAGTTGTCCACTTGGTCTTCATACCTTTCATACAGGACCGGCAAAGTATGAGCAGCAACAAATCCTGAACCAGCCAAATCACATGGTTTTCCATTGATCAAGCCTTATGGATAAAGGGGGAAAAAAACATAGAACTCACTGATTGCCAAAATCAACTCAATTGGATGACTGGAAATTATTTCACATCTAATTTAACATTTATGAGTTAATTGCATCAATTTTGGGCTGGGAGATATCACTGAACCCATCCACAGTGGCTAGACATGCACTGCTAGATTCAGCACCAAAGTGACAGCAGCACCACTGGTTTTTATCATGCATACAAGTCTATCCAGTAGGAACTAGAAACTTGTCCTGGTAATAATAGAAGACAGTATAGGAAGGATCTCTCACCGACATAAGAAACAGTCAAAAAATTGCACCAGCTTCCTATAATAGCAGCAACAAACAGAACAAACACAACCTGTAAAGGAGGTCAAAAAGAATTATACTCCAGAAAGAATATTAGAAGGTAAAAATGGTCTCTACAAATAACGCAAAGGGTTGCAATTACTCATAAGATGGGAATACAATAAAACAGCATTTTGAACCTGAGCCAATTAATAAAAATTTGCAAGAATTATTGATTAGTACAAGAACTTCTTTTAAGTACATTTTTTAAAGGATATTATACTATTTACAGTTGCATTTGAAGAACAGAGACTGACCAGCTCAGTGTAACTGAGGGAAACTTCGTTACTGTGTGGTTCTCTTTGGTGGAATTAGCATAAAGACAATCAATTAAATGACACATCATTATAGAGGAATTAAAATCATGATCCATTCTATGGAATTATGGGAGAAATTAATTGAAGCTCACCTGAGAGAAGAAACTATTATTTTGGTTAACCAATTTTGTTTTAAGCCACAAAGATCAACTACTGAACATATTTATTTGCTTAGGAGACTAATGGAAATATTTAGAGCATATAAGAAAGATCTTCATATGGTCTTTACTGATTTAGAAAAAGCTTACGATACAGTTCCAAGAGAGTTAATTGGCAAGTTTTAGAAAAGAATAAGGAAAATGTTTTGAGTAAATATGTAGACATATATATATATATATATTTTTTTTTTTTATCACGATGTAGCAACTAGCATAACAACTGTGAGGGATTAGTGCAGTGAATTCCCAATAAAAATTGGATTACAACAAGGTTCAACTCTAAGTCTGTATTTATTTGCACTAATCATGGATAAATTCACTAGAGACACTCAAGACCAGATCCCTTGTTGTATACTTTTTGTAGATGATATTGTTTTAGTAGATGAAAAAAATGTTGGGATATATACAAAGTTGGATTATGAAGATCAACTTTGGAGTCAAAAGGTCTTAAGATAAGTAGAACTAAAACAGAGTATATGATGTCTAACTTCAGTAACAATAGGATTGAAAGTGAGGTGGTGAAAATTGATGATATGAAGTTACCACAAAGTGATAACTTTAGATACCTAGGTTCAATCATGAATAAGGGGAAATAGAGGATGATATTATACATAGAATTAGAATAAGGTGGGTGAAATAGAAGGATGCATACAGAGTGTTGTGTGATCGACTTATTCCTTTGAAACTCAAAGAGAAATTTTATAAAACTATTAAATGACCAGAAATGCTGTATGGGGCTGAATGTTGCACAGAAAAAAGAAAATTTGAATAAACTTAATGTGGTTGAAAATGAAGATGTTTGCAATGGATTAGTGGTAAAACTAAAAAAAGATAAAATAAAAAATGAACAAATTAGAGAAAACCTGGATGTTGCCCCTATTTATGACAAGTTGCGAGAAACCTGTCTAAGGTGGCATGGACATGTGCAGCAGAGGCCTTTGGATGCTCCAACACAGAGAAGTGATTCATTTCAAATGGAATGAGTTAAAAGAGCTAGAGGTAGGCCTAAAATGACCATAGGAGAAGTGGTGAGGAAAGACATGTATATCTTACGAATGGAATCTTGTATGACTTTGAATAGAGCTGATTGGAGAAATATGATCCATGTAGCTGACCTCATTTTAGTTGGGATAAGGCTGAGTTGAGTCTTCAAATGAAAAAAGTGGATCTAAAGGATGTTTCTCATGCCTTATTCATGAGAAACCACGAAAGCACAAGGGTGTAGAAAACTAAAATAGGACAAATTCGACAATATTCATTATACTCCACGAAACATCAGAAAATCAAACTCTTTTTCTTCTTTTATTCATTTCATTGGTCAAGAAATTGGTAAATGTTGTTCCATGGGAAACTGGCAGGAAAAATGCATAAGATTGATACTAATACTTTAGCACATTTACACATCATTTCTAATTTTCAACATAGGTTTAGTTCACTTTTCTTCTTTTTCTTTTTCTAATCATTATTCAAAGCTGCAAATGGAGTGGATGGCAGAGCATGTAAAGCAACTAAGCAGTGTCGAGTAAATATAAGCATACCATGGCGAATTGCTTCAAGTTGCCTCCACATGAAACATCCTGAAGAAATCTCAAGAAACGATTGACTTCAGCACCAATTGATGCACCAATATTGACAAAAATCTCCTCAGGCACAACAAAACGGGGCACTTTAGATGGGGAACTGTTGCAGCAGAAAGATTCAGAACAACAACAATATAAACCGGGGAAAGGAAAAGAGCAAATGACAAACTGTGTTTCAAATTACCTGTTCAATATACCGGAAGCATTAGACCATACAAATTGAACAATCATACCAATAACAAGCGCAAAGAGCACCAAAGAAAGAAAATGGTAATCAAGCCATTCAAAGAGCACCCAGACTGCTGTTGCACCAGTCAAGACACTCCCGGATATCTTCTTGTTCCTCCATAACAAAACATCAGCAGCTACATAGTCAAGGATAAAAGAAGAGGATCAGGGAGTGCAAAATGGATAATGAAACTAAAATGGGAAAACAGTAGAACGAACATCTTACACTTTCCACCCCCCAAAATGTTGTGAATACTTTTTTGCCGTCCAAAAAGTTTATTCATCTGAGAAGAGACTGAATTTGATTTATCCTCCTCAAAAAATGACACTGACTTCTGCTTTGGGACACTATCTGCAAATGTGTCCATTATGGTGTCCAAGAGTTTCTCAGCCGTAATCCCCTCAGGCATCTTCCCTTTTATCTTCAAGGAAGCAATGAAAGTCATTACAAGAATATGAAGCAAACAAATATTACACTCCTCATATAGAATGCATGTAGATACTATTAGATAAATGCAAAAGCACACAGAAATTTCCAACTGCATAAATACCATAAGACTGTCTGGTCTGATATTGTTGTATGCATCTTCCAAGCTCGACCAAGAAACAGAATCAATATTCCATGATGGTGTCACATCCATGTAATCTTTAGACCATTATTCTACTTGATATCATCCGCAAAAGTGTCTAAAGATAGAGCTGAACATAGGGACAGTGCCATTATGGAAGTTCAACACAATACCGTGAATCTATTGAAGGAGCAAATGGGACAAAAGGGTAGATCAATTCTAATGATGACGATGAAGAGACTATTAATATTAATATTCTATGATTGTATGAATTTGATGACTGACTAGGAGGGTAGGGTAAAGTCACTCAGTGGATGATAATTACTACAGATTTGACTACTAAGAATAGAGATAAATATACCTGATTGATGCTATATTGCTACTATCATAACTGGAACTGGAAGGAGTCAAAACAATGGGTATGGTGTTTTTGCATTCAATACCTGGTTGCAAGTAGTGTGTACACTGGTTCTGCCCAGTCAGTTTCAAGCCCACATAAAAGAGTTCACATCAGGCACATGACGAAAAAATTAACATTCCCTCATGATAATCAACCACTTGTTCAATTTATTTTCTTTCCTTAAAATGTACAGAATGTGTTCCCATCATAAATAAAATAAATACAGAAATAACATAACGATATGATGGGTTAAAACTCTCTTTGGTATGATTTCAAGAAATATTTCAGGGGGTGTTTGGTATGATATTTGTACCTTATTTCTGTGAAATTGAAATCAATTTCAATAGCCAAGGGGCTATTTCACCTATTTTGGAAGAAATCGATTCCAAGAAACCCTGCCTCACCCATGAAATAATAATACTATTATATTATAAGGGTAAGCATAGTTCAAGGTCTCGGCGAGATCTCGCTAAAGTTTCATTTTTCGGCTTTGGTGATTCGAGAGCATAGGTGATACTGGAAAACAACTTGCTCAAAATTTCTGTTTCTGGCCAAGATTTCGGTTCATTTCTCGGTGTTGACTCGACTCAACCAAGTCACATGATGCTTTAAACCCTATTTCGATGAGATTTCTCGCCTGTCTCGCCTTATTGTGAAGAAATATCTCACAAGACTTTGTATTTTGGTGCTTCTTCTTGCCAAATATCACCTCTAAAGTAGAGGTTATCAACTTCAATACTTGTAGATTGAAGATTGACACCTTTTGTTGTCTTTTAATTCCTTATATGCTTATTTAAGTTGTTTTACACTTGTACTTAAATTATGTGTCCTAAACGTACTAGATATTGTGTGGAATAGCCTAAGGTAGACCTACGCCATAGGCTACCAACCTAGTTTCCTAAGTCAAAGTACCATTTTGGGTTTAATTTTAAAAATATAATGTTTCCACTATGTTTAAAAGGCCTAAAATAGGCTAGATGACAAGTTCCAGGAGCTAACTTGGCCAAATTGCCACCAAAACTCATCCTCAAGTTTTTCCGGGTTGTCCTGTCCAAAATTACATGGTTTTGCCGAGAACTCTCCATAACTCAGTTTTTTCCTGGGCAAAATTGAGACCTCAAACCTTGATGGTAAGAGAATGCTACCCGCTAGCGCAGGTATATGCCAGCGCGAGTGGCCAATGAAAGGGCGCGCACGAGCATCTTCAGCGCAGGGGCAGCATAGTCTTTCAGCCTTTCCGTGTCTAGGCATATACTAGCACCAGCGGGTAGGGATGTTTTCTCCACAATATAAATAATAATAGGGTAGAGGTTGGACATGCAACGGCAGCACAGTCGTTCAACCTTGGTGAGTCTAGGTGTATACTTGCACGAGCGAGCAGGGTTCTTTTCTCCATATTACAAATGATAATAGGGTAGAGGTTGGGCACGACGCTAGCTTTCCTAGAGTTAGAGGCTCCAACAATGGGAATGCGGGACACACATGGGCATCGGTGTCTTTTCCATGGGGTGGGGGAGAGAGAGTGACACAAGTCTGGGTAGCCCAGCTGCGTGCCTAGACTTTTCCATGGTGATAATAATAATATAAAAAATTTTATATTCTTATCATCATCACTTTAATACTATTTTATTTTCTATTATAATTATTGTTATTATTATTATTATTATTATCATAAATAGATAGAATCTATTCTTAAAATTGAACCATAAAATGAGTTTTTTATTCTTGAAATATTTTCAATTGATGAAACCAAACAATTTCAATTTCTTGATAGAAAAACTATTTGGTCACTTATTTTAATAAATCAATCTGAAATTGAAATAGAAATCCAACCAAAGAGAGCCTAAGTTCAAGCCGCTATTTGTTACGAGCATGAGACACAAGGCAAGTTGGACAACATTAGCCGCCATGCCAAAGATATTGGCTAAAGAGGGAGCTACATTGCAATTATTATTATTATCATAAATAGATAGAATCTATTCTTAAAATTGAACCATAAAATGAGTTTCTTATTCTTGAAATATTTTCAATTGACGAAACCAAAAAAATTCAATTTCTTGACCGAAAAACCATTTTGTGACTTATTTTAAGAAATCAATCTGAAATTGAAATAGAAATCCAACCAAAGAGAGCCTAAGTTCAAGCTGCTATTTGTTACGAGCATGAGACACAAGGCAAGTTTGACAAAATTAGCCCCCATGCCAAAGATATTGGCTAAAGAGGGGTTACATTGCAACAAGCACTGCTCATTAATAAAAGTCCTGGATGAGAATCTACAAGGCACTTGAATGCCTTTTTTGTTGACAATCCTTTTTAAAGTTTTTCTTTTAAATGAAGAAATAAAGGTTCCTAGCAAAAAAATAAATAAAGGAATCTCGTAATTCCAAAATGAGAACTTTCAAGAGATGATGATCACAAAGCATGTAATACGTTAAGAATCCACTACAAAGCTTTGAATTTTCTCACAACATCTAAATAATAAAACTTATCACACCAAGGAAGCAATAAAACCAATCAATATGTTGCTGTGAAAACATAATAAAAGTTCATAGCCTCTTAGATTGACTGAATAATAGTAGTAAAAAAAAAAAAAGTGGCTATGAGTTGTAGGTTACAATCAACCACTGTCCATGGATATGAAGGACCAAGAATATTTTATCACCAACAAACCCAGCCATGAAGTTAACTCCACCCACAGGAATTTCCCATAAAAACATGTAACCGTCAACCATTTTCCATGAACTTGAAGAAGCAAGATCAGTAAGGGGAAGTACATATGCAACTCTAATCCAAGAATTTCTATGTTGTGCTTTTCATGATTTTAGGGAAAAATACAGAGCATAATCAAAGAACAGATATTCACTGCAGGAAAATAAATACTTACTCAGTTCATCAAATGGTACAAACTCAACAACAGCTGCCATGAATTATGCTTAACATGTCCACAAGAGGATAGCATGGACTGTTGTGCTACAACACATCTAGCAATCTCTAATGGAAAAACCAATGTTCTGTTTGGTGCAGCTTAAAGTAAGTTATTTTACATCCTTCCTCTTTACCATTTTTTTATTTCTGAAAATCTGAATGTTCCTCATATGTTCTGTAACTTGAGAAAGTTAATTTAACTATTAAAAACAAGACAAAAACCAACTTCCTTTTAGAAGATAGAGCTCTCAGAAATGAGACTATTTTTACTGGACAAACCCCGTGGTCCTGTAAGAAACCATCCAAATCTTTTATTAAGACAATTGAAGATATTGAAATGAAATGAAGGTTACCATGGACCATCATCCATGAACTAAAAAGTGGATAATGATACATATAAAAACCATAACTATATTTTATCTCTAACAGACCCTATCAAGAAAGCTCCACATCCACGAATCTTGCATCAGACCCTGTGATTGTGAACTGTTTAGGGAGACAAATTCCTTGATGAAAGAATGTTTAAGATTTCTCTGTCAATGGTTCATAATATCTGGGATTCTTTTTTATTTTATTTTTGCACAAGGCCGGTCCCCTGCTCGTGTGGCAAAATAAAGCTTTAAAAATCCAGTAGGAAAAAGAATCATTTTGAAAAGTGGTTGAAAACCAATGGATGGATGAAAATTCCAATACATGGAAGGGTTTATGATACAATTTGGATTTGAAATTTGGCACATGGACAATCCAGGCCATGCCTTATCTATCCAACAGTCAGAGTTATCACATCACCCTTCCACATGGCATAATTGGATGGAGTACATAGGAAGGCCTTCTATGTGGGTTGTGTAAAGATTTTTTATTTATTTATTATTTACATGAAAATTGTGTATTCTTATAAAGGATGACCATCTAAGTAAAGCAAGCATAAAAATCTGCAATAAGCATGTCATCAGTCAGTCAATATGGATATGAGGCTGCATAAAGATACTCACCGTAAGCATTCATAGGGAAGAGTAAACAACAACAAAGCTTTATCCCAACTTAATGGGGTTGGCTACATGGGTCCAAGCAAGGACAGAGAAAGGACAAGCAAAAGTAAGAAAGAAAAAAAAAATAAATAAATAAATCATGGTATAAGGAAAAAAATGTTAATATTGAAGAAAAACCCACTTATAGCACTGACTGCAAATTAAGAATTCAGCAGTATAAGAGATACAAGCGCCACAATTTAATCTTTTTGAAACATAATTTGGCCCTTTTTTTATGGGTAAGTAAACATAATTTGCCATACGCAAAAGAAGGGTGTGAAAGAACAATACGGCACAGAACACCAGCCAAGAAACTGTAAATGCGAGAAAAGATGAAAAAGCTACTAATAACATTTTCTTGAGAAACGAAAACTGCCTAGCACAGTTGGTGAAGCTGTGGTGCAATAAGCCCATGCTCAGAAGGAGTTCTTGAGTTCGAGCCTCCTGGCCGTTACCTCTTCCCCCCCCCCCCCTTTCCATAGAGTAGGTACCTCAAAAAAAAACATATATGGGTTTAGAGGACACCCTTGTTGGATAAGAAGGGTCTATGCGCCCAAAACTACTACATTGAGTTTGATGGAGGAAGAGCAGGAGGGAATGAGAATAATCTTATAGAAATCAATGTACTAGTAAGTAAATTGAGCAAAAGAATTGAGAACATTAAAGACCCGAAATAATAGAACCCCCATAGCTTATGAAACCTTAACACTTCAATCCAATATCAATTCACTAGGAAAGGACAGCAAACAATACAAAAAGAACTGAGTGGGTTGGACAGTGGAGTCCTAATGCCATATGCTTAAGTAATAACATGGTAGGACGACCAAAACCCCAGACCCTTTTCTCCAACCGCCCCCAAAACTCAAAACAATAATAAGTTCCTCATCAGTTGATAAAACAGTAAATTCACACATAGTTACATACACAGCATTGGCCAAAAATATAAAACAAAGAAAAAAAATAATAATAATGGAAAGTATGATCAAATTCTCCCAATGAATTTAAATACTTCAATTACCCCATTCAGCAACCCTGTTAACAGGAAAATATGGAAGCACTGAAGAACATCGACAGTTAAAACTACATCCATCACAAACTTAATCCAACTAAAGAGAAAAAAAAATATGATAGCCCAGATAGAACACAACAACTAAAAACATCTATAATACAAAAAATCTTAAATTGAAGAACTAAGAAGGATAAGCACAATCATTCAAAGAATAAGAACCATAATCATTCTGCAATCTTTCTTCCTCTAACAAAGTTTTTTGAACTAAATAAACTAAAAAATTTTTAAAGAAGAGATTGGAAATGCTAACCACTTGAAGAAATTAGGGTTCTGATCAGAGATTCAAGAGCAGAGAAGAGAGAGAGAGAGAGAGAGAGAGAGAGAGAGGCGGTTGCTTCGAATTTATGGTCACACACTTGCAGCATGGAACTTTCTCATTGGGAAGGAAAGACAATAGGCACTAGACAAAAATGGCGTGCGTGGACGGAATAATCGATAAAGTGGAATATAACCAAAAGTACCCTCAGTTTTCCTAAAATTACAGAAAACCCAATAAAGTTTTTCTTTGTGTAGGTGATGAAGCCATGAAGGAGCAACTGATCGTACTACATCCACAGAAGAAACAATGGATTGGAATCTTTCATCTTGTGAATGATTGAATTGACAAAGGATCTATTGCTTTGAATTAAGATATATGTAACCGTTAGATTAGAATCTAATAAACTGAGATTAAATATTCTAATCGGTTGGGTGTTCCATGGTCCAATGATGTCCTGAAATCATTTTGATGATACAAGATTCCAATCGAGAGGTTATTATCTTTAACTTACTATCATTCTTTGTAGACATTTAGCCCATTCTAGAATAGCTGACCTTTATGACTGTGGTGGGCCCTACTGGAGCCGATAAGACTATGGTCGCCTTCAAAGAGGAGGTAGTTGCCATGACCATGCGCTTGAAGCACGTGGGGGAGGGAGTTGGAATATATAAATTTAAAAACAGGGGAAAATAGAATTTTCAGCCCTTTACACATCTTTTATGATTTGTGAAAAGACCCTTTTACTTAATTTATTATTCACAACTTGACCAGTGAAGTTTGAAATTTGGACCCCTTGTTTATTTAATTGTTTGTGGAAAGACCCTTTTTCTTAGTTTGTTATTCAACATCAACAAATAAAAATTAGAGAAGGGTTTGAAAGCTAGGTGAGTTTGATAGTATGAATTACCAACCGTTGGATTGGTATCTAGGAGGTAGTTATGTAACTAAACGTTGTTGGTTCTTGTGATGGTGATGTCATTGAGAATTAGGTTTCCATTAAAAACTAAAATGACCATGTTGGCAGATTCATTGGTTCACTGAAAATATTTTTAAAATACAAGATCCCATCAGGAAAAAAGCTCCCATGCCATGCAATAGAGGGATTTCTTTTTAATATAAAATATTTTACACGATTTATTTTAAAAATACATGTTGCATCTGAAAAATAAAATTTAAAACAAGATAAATATTTTAAGGAAGAAAGTTTTTCGTGCGGGAGCCGAGAGCGCAGCCTTCATGCAAGCACTCGTGTATTTTTCACTTTTTTCCCCAAAAATGATTTTTCTACTCTCATAGATTAGACCAAAAGAAGTAATGTTGATTGGGTCTCACACAGGTGTACAGGCCATGCTTCTGGACGGAAAACACTTCTTTATATATTAATGATAGTCATGCTGTCTTAAAAGTGAAAAATTCCACCTTTGTTGAATTCCCCCTTGTGCTCTCTAGCACAAAGGCCACATAGCCTGGTAGTGAGCCCCATCCCTTATTTTAATTGGATATTAGGCTACAACAAATATAAATTAGTTGTGGCTATCTAAATGACACATTTGTAGGTTTATTTAGAACTAGATGCATTTTTTTTTTATTGCCCTTATATTATTCTTATAAGATTTTTACGTTAGAAATAAAAGATGAATTTTAAAAAATAATTTGAAAATGAATTATTATTATATCATCCTCAAAAGCTATCATTGTCAAGTATTATTTTTTTTAGTACAAATGTGAATTAGTATTTTCTTATTGATTGCACTCAAAAGGTAAAAGAATAAGATTACAAATTATTTGACATTTTAAAGGGTGTCAATAGGAAAATCCCAAATTGAATTTTTTTTTTTCTATAATAAATCTTATTATATGTTTATGCCAAAAAGAAGACTGGTAGGCCGTGTGACCCATATGCCAATGCAATGACCAATGGAAATGGACACACAATCATCCAATGAGGTGGGCTCATAGGGCAAGGTGGTCATATCCCTTTTTTTTTGCTTTTTTGTTTTTTTGTGAAAACAGGATGGTCAGATCACCCTCCCCTATGTCTAAGACCTCTAGGCACATGCACCACACGACTTGGAAGCGATCCCTCTAATCTCAGTTTCTTGGGCTGATCCTGAAAATCCAAAATCCATATGTTCACTGAAATTGACAAGTGTTATAAGGGTATTTTTGATATTCTATTTGTTTATTTACAATTATACCCTCTTCATCTACCTTATTCCTTTATCTTTAAGATGTGTTATGTGTAGAAGACACTAGTTAATGTATTGGACAAAAGTTCTAGCCAATCAAAACCTTCTCTTCAACAAAATTTGATTTGATGCCACATGGCACCACTCAAGATCTCAATAACCTTATCCACCACCAATAATCTCATCTTCCCATTATCCACTTCCACATCCAAATCCAAAACCAACCATTTTCCTTCACACATTACATACTAACCTTTTTTCTCTCAATTACAAGCATTCACCCATCCTTCAAATCTGTTAGCTTAGAGCAGATAAGAAAAGGAACAAAGAAGAAACCTCTCTTAAGGGTGACTGTGAATCAATGGCCTCTGCCTCATGTTTCCTCCACCACCATGCACTCTCCACCCCCGCCAGATCCTCTTCACAGCGCCCTGCTGTGCCAATCTTCAAGCCCACCCAGCTAGTCTGCAGGGCTCAAAAACAGGCAATCCATGAAGATGACAGCAATGCCGTCGTCTCCCGGCGATTGGCTCTCACAGTTCTCATCGGTGCTGCCGCCGCTGCCACTAAAGTTTCGCCGGCTGATGCTGCTTATGGTGAAGCAGGTAATTTGTTAATTTAATTATGATTTTTATTCACTTTGATCAAAGAATTGTATAAGAAATTTTGAGAATTGACCATTTCTAATATGTAACACATCCATTAAGTACGCTTTGTTTGGGCAATTAATTCTTTTTTTTAACTGAAATGCCCTTATCAGTGATGAAATGGGTTTTGGTTAATTGCAGCCAATGTGTTTGGTAAGCCAAAGACAAACACTGACTTCTTAGCCTACACTGGAGATGGATTCAAGGTGTTGATCCCAGCAAAATGGAACCCTAGCAAGGAGCAAGAGTTCCCCGGGCAGGTTCTGAGATATGAAGATAACTTTGATCCCAACAGCAATCTCACTGTCCTTGTCCAACCAACTGATAAAAAGACCATCAAAGATTTTGGCCCACCAGAAGAATTCCTCTCTAAGGTAATATCTCCATTAATTAATTTCCAATATTTCTCTAACTAATCATCATGCTTGTTCTTAATTTTGAGACTTATTTCAGAATAGGAATTATTTGAATCCAAGGGTAGTTTTTGGAACTTCATAATATGATCTGATAAGGTCTGTTTGGTAATGATGTATTGGCAAAATTTGGTTTTTACTGAATATAGTTTGTTGCATAGGTTTATTGGGAATATTCACATGAAAACTACAAAGCCAAACATGTCTTTATAAGCTATATGCATATCAAGTTTGCAAGTAATGTTAGCTAACTACTAGGCTATATTGTGATTTTGTGCAGGTGGACTATTTGCTGGGGAAGCAAGCTTACTCTGGCAAAACTTCTTCTGAGGTAAATTTGCAAATCAGAAACCTGAAACATACAAGCTATGGATCTTGACCTATTAAACCAGTTACAGTTAAATTCAAGATCTACTTTGAAAAAACAGTTGATAAGGTTTAATTGATAATTCTATTTTACTTAGAAGATCAATCAAAGTTGAATCATATTTATCACAACTAAATAGGGTTGGCCACATGGATCTGTGCAAAGGCAAAATAAGAATAGTAATTGTAAAAGGAAAGAAACACAGCAACAAAACTCAGAAGAAACCACCTAAAGGGGATCAGCTCCATGGATCATAGTCCTCCAATCAGCTCTATTCGAGGTCATACTAGGAACAAGACCTAGACTATGCATGTCTTTCCTCACTGCCTCTGCTATGATCATTTTAGGCTTACCCCTAACTCTTTTAACTCCTTCAATTTGGATCCATATTCGTAGATAAACAACTAAACAATTATGACTTTAATTGTGATTGTTTTATTCTCATCCTTTGCTATGTTTGAATCTTTTTAGGGTGGCTTTGACCCTGATGCTGTTGCTACTGCTAACATATTGGAGACTGCGACTCCGGTGATCAGTGGAAAACAATATTACAACATAAGCATTTTGACGAGGACGGCTGATGGAGATGAAGGTGGCAAACACCAAATAATTACGGCCTCAGTGTCGGATGGGAAGCTCTACATATGTAAGGTGCAAGCAGGAGATAAGAGATGGTTCAAGGGAGCAAGGAAGTTTGTTGAGAGTACTGCAAGTTCTTTCAATGTTGCTTAGAGAATATAAATGTGGGTATGTTTTGACTTAATTTGTAAATGATCAAGAAATGCTATCAGGGACTTCCTGTTTTAGTTCAAGAGATTCTCAATTTGAGGGAGTTTAGTAATGAGAGCTATATTGGTTTGTGGATGGTTACGTGTTGGAAAACTTCTATACATGATTAAACCATGGTCACTTGGTTGAAGCCAATATAGAATTACCTCAACCAAGAAAAGTTCTTGAACTCTAGACATATCTCCTGAGATTTTAGATAATTTGTTTAGTTTGTACCTACTAGAGATATCATTTACACTGAAGTTACGTTGGTCATGATGTACCATTCTCCAATTTAGTAGTAGAGCATTCAAAACCTCATAGTTTTAGAATAACTTCATTGTACCATAGTAGTCATGGTGTCTAGGCGATCCAAGGCCTGGAGGAAGCCTGGACGCAAAGCGACACCAATAAGACAACCAAGGCGTCTGCCTAGGTGACCCAAGGTGTTGGAACGAGCCTAAACACAAGACAACACCAGTAATGTGAGCCAAGACATTGGAAGAGGCTTGGGGAAACGAGACATCAATAAGGCGTCCAAGGCACCTGCTTAGGTGATGCTTAATAACTATGTAAAACAATAGAGGGCATCTGATAAATTAATAGATGATGAGAACGGCATCTCCCCAAGAAACCTTTTGGAGCATGCATATGAATCATGATCATGAACCAAGCAAACAAAAAAGATTTTAGTCAGAAAAAAAGATAGAAGATCTAGAAATTAGAAAGAAATAAAATTCCAGCAGTTCACCTTTACCCGTGTGGTTTGGGAGAATTGGAGACTTGGGGACTCAGAGACTGGAGGTGTGAAGTTTGGCCCAAACAAATCAACCATCAGGCAGACCATCTCTTAATACAATGACTAAAATGCATGCACAGCTCTTGATAAGTACATGCATAAGGTCAAATCTTGTTGAAGCATTCTCATGGTGCAACTGAATAAGTTTCTATGAATCGGCATATATTGTGTAATCTGATGGACCAGCGTAAAATACACCGAGAGAGAAAAATTTTTAGCTGCCACCTAAGTTGCAGTCATGTAGCATACAACCTTTGCTCGCAGCCAAAGAAATGGAATTATTTTTTTCCATCAAAGGTTCACAAATACCCTCCTAGGTTTTAATATTTGTTTTTTTAATTATTATTTAAAGGGGAAATTACCTAGATCCGAAACCCTCATCGTCATCAACAAACTTGAAGTCTCCGAAACCCTCATCGTCATCAATGTTTTCAATCGGCCTTCGTGGAGAAGGAAGGAGAAAAGGCGGAAGAGGAGAGGAGAGGAGAGGAGAGGAGATGGGAGGGGAGGGGAGGGGAGGGGAGGGGAGGAAGTAGGTCCCACGTGCGATTAAAAATGAATTGAATAAAAATAAAAGAATTGAAGTTGGGGTATTTTAGGAAGTTTACTTTATTTTTTATTGAACCGCACGAGCAATAACTAATTTTGGGGATTGAGTAAATATTTTCAATGTTGAAACTAGTCAATGTAAAATAAATTTGAAACTCACTTATCTTGTAATTTATTTTCTTATCTAGTAGATCTAGGTAATTTCCCCTTATTTAAATTGGGAAGAATTCCTTCTCATTAGTGATGTAACCATACTATGGGACTCTTGTCCCATCACAAACTCATCCCCTTTTGTCTTGGGAAAGTATCTTTCACCTTGGCATCCTACGGTATGAGTGGCGACGAATTTCTCCCTCGCCCTTCGCCATGGATGTGGGTGAAGGGAAAGGCTCGGTCTTTCTTTTCTTTTTGCATACTTGCCATATCAATTACACTATTCTCATGTATATGGTGTTCACATGCTAATTTGGGGCTTGCCAATTTAGATGAAAATTTTGTGGCTTTTAGCCTCTAAAATTCAAAGTTCCATGCCACATGACAAACATAGGTGGGTAGATCCAAAAGACCCTACATCCATCTCAATATTCAAATTTCAATCAAAAAAAATAATAAGGGAAATTTAAAAAATTTACAAAACATGCACAAACCCCAAACCCCATTTAAGGAAGGCAAAAATTCAGTTACCCACCCTGCTATAATGGTCTGTCAACTCTCTCTCCTTTTGTCAAACTGACTATAATATATATATATATATATATATATATATATATATCATTAAGAAAATTAAATCACGCTAAAACTTATCAGATAGACTATGGTGTGAAAAATAAGCCCCATTTAATATGAATGCCAACAATGATGCCACATGATGGGAGAAATAAGCTTTATATGGACTTGCTAAGGTCATTTGGCATTTTTTTGGGTTGCACATGACCCAATAAGCAATTTTGAACATGATTGATCAACGAAAAGAATCCTACCATATGATGCAGGTGGAGTCCTCCATGGGTGCTAAAGGATCAATGATCAAGATACCATTACTTTGGAAAAACATCCTGAGTTTCAAAATGGATGATATTTTCCAAATTTTTTAGTACTGTATTTTAGTAAAACATTTTCTCATTTCTACTCATACAATTTTGTATTGTTTTCAATTAATCTTGTAAAATATTTTACCACAAAACAAATACACCTTAAGTAAAAGTTTCTTTAATGGGACAGATAAGAAAGTAAGAAACATATGATAAACTAAGGAGAAAGAATTTTGTTTCTGTCCCATAAAAAAATAATAATAATAATAAAAATAAAAACTAAGGAGAAAGTTTTTTCTATACTACGGTTGCAAGAAAAGTACACCTATCCAAGGTTATAAATGTCCTACCCCTATATAATACAAAGTGGGTAACACTCGCATTAAGGAAATGGTTCTCTGCCTAGTAGCACCGCCTACGCTAGTGGTCCATGTGTCTATTTCTCTCGTTCCCCAAACAAGAAACAAGAATATTTTTTACATGGTGAGAAAAGAGATAGACACATGGGAGCAATGACGTAGACCACACACCTGAACATGGTTTTTTTTCTTTTTCTTTGAACTTTAAACTCACTTTATAACCACTTCCTACGTTCTTCCAGCTGAAATTCGAGGTAGGTTAGAGATCCTTCTTCAGATGGTCATATATTGTACCCCTAATGGTTTGTCTAGATCCCGAATGGCTCCTCAAAATGAAGGCAGATCCAATTATATCTTTGATAATTTTGATGAACAGTTAATAAAACAGTCAGTATTATTATCGGGTCTGATAATTTATCGGGTCCCCAGAGTGTCATGGGTCTTCAGAACCAACCCACATCAAATTTTATCAGTATTGGTCAATGAAAATACCTAGATAAAAGTACCCTCCTGATAATTCCAGGTTCAAGAAAATACCAAATTGCAAAGTCTAACCTAAAGAGGTATTAGGTAGAAGGTGTTGTTTTATCCTGTTTCAAAGAAATCCACAATAAGAGCTTATTTCCTGTGGCTAAGCACGTAATTTGAAGATTGATGAAGGGGGCATATCTGTTCATGAAAATGCCTCCTAGAAGAAAAATATGTTTTGAAATGTGAAGCAATAAAGTCTGAACATCATGAATTCCTAAGATTTTCAAGAGTTAATACTATGTGATCTAAGAATATCCAACATTCTAAAGCTCATGCAAATGTCATTTCAGCAGATGTTCATACAGTTGAAGAGACTAAATCATCCAATGCTTTCAAGAAAGAGACATTTGAAATGATCACAATTATCAAATTAGGAGGGATAAAGTAAGGAATGATCATATTAAAGCTGATTTGAGAGTTGTCATGATTCAAGACAACCTCCAATAAAGTTGTTTGAGGTAGTATGACCATGTTTAACAAAGCCCTTAGGATGCACCAGTAGGCAGAGTGATCAAATTCAGATGGAATGCGCTAAAAGAGCTATAGGCGGACTAAAATGGTTAAAAGAGTATTCAGGAAAGACGTGCAGAGATTAAGTCTCAACTCTAGTATAACCTCAAATAGAACTGTTTGGAGAGCAAGCATCCAAGTAACCCCATTTAGGTGCGATGTTTCTGGGGTGTTGCTATGTACCTTTCTTTTTTACTTTTATTATTATTTTTCTCTCTCACGGATCTATGTAGTTGACTCCATTTAGTTGGGAAAAGGGTGAGTTATTGTACAGTTATCAGATTAATCATATTACCCTGGATAAGTCGAAAAGCACAAATGATCAAAAGTTGCATCATTAGGATTATTTAATGGAAATCCTGTCCAATCTAGACTACAATTCAAGTAATCAAATGGTAAGTAGCTATATAGATACTCTAGCTATGGTCTGTGGGACTAGAAACAAAGATTGAATCAGTAGATAAAATCAACATAATGTATTGAACTAGATGAATAGTTACAACCTGCTTTTGGTTTTATTGTCTTCAAACAATATTTCAAACAAATAGCATAAATCAATTACAGGAGATCTTGGAAATAAACAATATCAACCAAACCTCACCACAAATAATAAAAAGGTAAGACTATATTATCCAAAACTAGGAATGTAGACCTGCCTGTTCAACTGTTAGACCAAAACTTTTACCTGGAAGGACAAGATTAAGATTTCATCAACACTGGCTAGACTAACCACATCACCACACTGGAATCATCGCAAGAAAGAGGATCAGTCTCTCCAGAAAGGCAGTCAGGTTAGTTCCTATGTACAAATTATTGATCCAAGTCCTCAATTTGGAAGTGACTACCACTTCTTTGCTCTTGCACATAGAATCAGATTGACATCTCCTTCAGCAAGAATCTCTCCATCATATGTCACAATCAGTTGCCGCACAATGTATGCCACAAATGTGAAATGCCATATCCAACATGGTCTCTATATCTGACAATTTAATTAATTTCCTAAAATCAGACGCCGTCAATTGCTAATCAATCCAATATTAAATTCTCTGAATAAAGAATTTATTTTTTGCATATATCTGAATCAAGTAAACGTTTTTCTCATTCTTATTTCTCAGTGAAAAGGGTATATGGGTAGATGCATCTCAAGCTGATTGTAATTTATGCCAACAAAGAGTGAACTCTAAACTGTAATTGTTCACCTTCTGCCCTTTTCTTTTTCCCCTTCACTCCATTTACATATTTACGTTTCTTTTTTCTCAGATATAGGTCATGGCACACCTTATGCTAATGAAAATTTCCATTTACTCATAACATGTTAAATGGAGAACTCATGAAGGGGAAAATTAAGAGTGCTGGAGAGGAGAACAACATATGGTAAACAGATCCTGGACTAATGTATTGCAACGCATTCAAAGAAAGCCATGAATATTAGGGTCCGATAAGGATGCAGCCGTGCAGGAATTCAAACACCAATGTAGCATCTGATCCAAAAGCATTGTAATGCAGACCAATAACCCAAAATCCCAGAATTAGGATTTAGAGAATAGGACCTGCTAGTAGAACCCTGGGAAACAGAACATAGTTTGAAAAGTAAGGATAGACAAAAGTAGGAAGAAACTAGATGATGTATGTTATTAGATGCAGAACAGGATGTAATAATAGTGAATAAATAGAAAACAGAAATAAGAAATGAAACAGAAATTTAAGAAGGCCAGATTAAAGTAATTGTACGATAAAATCGAATACATAAAAAAATACAAATATATTGCGCTTAAAACTCAAGTCAAATGTTCCTGATAATCAGCACTTCAGTTTGAGTAAATATTCCAGATTTCTCTGACAGTTTGTGGGGGGTGCAATGGGACTGATGTGGACAGATATACAAAACACGACAGAGGCATGGAAGTTGATACCTGAGTAACTAAGTTGAGTAAGTTCACAGAATTAGAATATAATGATATTAGAATTCATTGACCAAGAAATATGAGAGCCATAGGACTAGTTTTCTAACAGATATGACAACTAGAAAACTGACAAAATAGAAGTTAAAAAAGGGATGCTGCAGGTACATAATGGAAATTAGAAAACTGACCTGATAATTGAGGAATTGAACTGAAACAAAATAAACTAGAAGGGGATAGAAGAGCGAGACTGGCCATTGGAGTCCACTAACAAACAAAATTGAGAACCCACCAATCCACCCAAGCCTGCTATTAATCCAAACAGCTGAACTGAGCAGAAAGCTTATCAGTATTTATAAACTCTTGAAATGACTAAATCTTAAATTCCTATCCTTCCATAAACTGGGAATCCACAATAACAAAGGAAAACATCAAAACAGACCTAACACCATTGCCTATTGGCAACTCCAAATAGCATTGGACTTAGAATCAACTTCAAGAAATGACAGAAGTAACTAATGACTCTTTCATGTCCTAGGAGACTACTACTAAGACTCCAAACTGAAGAATAAGAAAAGAAACTGACCCACAACTTGACTGACTAAATTCCTGCTAGAAGTAAGAGTTAGAATGTAAAAATAGAAGGAGAAACAAGAGAACAAGAGAATGGAGGGTGAGAAAGAAGGAGAAGAAGAAGAGGAGGATAGTAGAAGAGAATGGTAGAATGTAGAGAAAAGATTCTCTACCTCATATATATGGCTACACTAATAAGAGATAAGGAATTACTTACACCTCCCTAGGAAGTAAAAGGAAAAATAGGAAAGACAAAAAGAGACAATGATATAATAGACTGGTTCCTAAAATACCCTTATTACATAACACTAAGAATATACCCACACGCTAGTGCGTCCTTCTTTTCCCTTGGCTGACACTGTCTAAACTGAACAATCTTCATATTCAAGTATCTATGCATTACAGTTTTGCTGTTTGGTTGATGCTAAATAATTTGTTAGGAGTCAAAAACATCAATTTCGATACACTCTTGGATACTCATGAACTATGACAGGTCACTGAATAGATGGAAGAGGCAAAAAATAAATATAAAAGTAAAATGACAGACGATGGCAGCAGAAGACATAGTAGCTAATGCAATCACGAAATTTAGAACAGGGAAAGAGATTTAGTGATGTAGGATGGCCCCAGAGAGACAAATTGGCATTCTAGAAAGTCAATGCAGCATTAATAAATAATGAATAAGGATAAGTAACTCAAGAACTAGAGTGAAGTACAGAGTACTGCATAAGGCGAGTTCAAGATGAAGCACTGAATAAGGGGAGATCAAGTTTAATAAACCAAAAACCGAATAAAGGAGGCAGCATAATTCAATTGGGCCCCAGTAGACTTCATTTTAAGCCCTAAATGGATCATATGGGTTATAGACAACTATTTTTGGGGTTTTTTTACTGTGATGAGCCAATTATATGAGTCCAAATATGAGAGGTATCACTAAGCAAGAGATTTGCCTTTAGTTTGAATATAAGTTAGGTTTTTATTTCTTTACTTAGTCTCTTGGTGAAGCAAATTAATTTCTATTTTGTTAGTATTTCCAGAAATTCTGGAGGACTTCACATTTTATTCTTTTCCTTGGTTCCCAAGTTTTTAGACCATAGGAAATTTTCTTTTTAAATTTACCGAGTTCCTAAGGAAAGATTTAGTTAGTTTCTAATTTGGGTCCGATTGAGTTAGTCTAAAAATATATGCCATAGTATCTATTGATTTGGTGGAGAATTAAATTATTGAAAGTTGATTTTCTGATTAAATTATTGAAAGTTGATTTTCTGACTTGCCGTGTTTAGCCACTAGTGGGCATTCTGATGCTAATGTTTTCTGTTTTTTTTTTCCTACCTAGTTGATCTCTTCTTATGGTTCTTTTTCTTAATCGCAGGTTAATTTTTTTTCTCCAATCGTATACTTCATTTATTTCTCTTATTCTTGTTTCTATTTATTTATTTTTACTTCTACATATCCACTGATATCCTGTTTTCCCTTCATTTCTGTCCACTTCTTCATAACTTCATATTTTCAATTCAGATTGCCCCCAAACTTGATATATCAGTCTCTGCAAAAAAAAAAATAATAATAATAATAATAATAAAACAAAATCATCAATTCCAGCCGATAAACCTAAGTTTAATACCCTTTTTTTCCACCTGAATACCACTAACCTGCACTATCCGAGAACCACAATAAATCCAATTGCATTCTGTTTTATTTTGAATTTTCCTCCATATCTTAGCATTAGTTCAACCCAGTCCAGAAGCCTGCTCGAACTTGAAATCAGAGCCAATTGACCCCTAGTTATTGAGATATGGGAATTATCCTATTCTGCCTTATTTTCTCTACCTACAGTAGAGCCTGATGCAGTTTGGCGATGGATCTAGCATATCTTTTATTTACTTTCCTTTTTTAGAATTAGAATTAGTATGGTAGATTTTTCTTTGAGTGAGAATTTTATTTCTATTTTAGTTAGATGCAATATTTGTTTCAAATAGGAAAGTAGGACTGTTTTCAGTCTTTAAATAGGATTATTGAACTCAACTGAGATGAAAAAAAAAATTGAATGAATTTGAAGAGATATGTTTTGGTTTGAATCGATGACTGCCATGGGTGGTTTTCTTCCCTGAAATTCTTCTTTTCTTCCTCTCTATTTCTTCTGGTTTTTCCCTTATCTTCCTCTTCTTCTTCTTTCCTCCTTATTTTCCTCTTGCTGGCTGAACCCCTGTTCTGGGCAGTAGTTACATCCCTCTTGAAGCTGATCGAACTCCCTCTCCTTTGATCTGTTTGGACTGAGATTTGGAAAGAAGGAAGCCCCTTCATAGTTGACTTGAGGCCTAAAACCTTAAGCCCCAATAACACTCCCTTGGTTGGATCGAACTCTGCAAGCAGGCTGACCCTCCTTCTTCCGCCAGCAGCTGTTTCAGACATCAAGTACCTTTCTCCATTGTGTTGCTTGGGTAGCTTATGAAGTTTAAATAATGGAGAACTCCAATAGCAACCTGTCCTTGAAGTTTCGAAGCCAACGGAGAGCCCACGAAGGAATTCTCCTTTCTAAACCAGAAACTGGTTTCTGCCTTTGGTTAGTATCGTGAGAAGGAAGAAGGTGATTTCTTCTTTTTATTGTTAAGTGACTTAATTTTCTATATTTATAGTTAACCCCCTCCTTTTCCTAAATTTGTGTTCTGTTATTCCCCTCATCTTTTGTAATTCCAGAATGCCCCCTCTTTATTTTCCTATTCCAGTTTGTCCCATTATTTATTTTCCTCTCTTTTAAGCTCTTAAAATTGTTTCTGAAATTACAAGAATACCCCTCAACCATTACATTGAGCTTCTTAGTCATTCTTGAGGGCCCTAAGTGATCCGATTTCGGTCCTTGAAACCCGGATCAGCATCAGAGCCCTAATTCTGTAAATTAAGGTAAGGTTTCTTGGGCCGCCACCAATTTGTATCTCACATACATCACATTGACTCTATGTACATAAGCGGTGAACAACTCCTTAAATAGTTAGTTTAGTAAAACTGACATTAAAATCACAATTTCTATCCTGAATATAGTTTTTTTAAGAGTGTGTCTGTGTTTCTTTTTCAAAGAAAATAAATATGAAGCATCTGCCAATTTTGCAGAAGCATAATTAAATTAATAGCAAAGGAACTTACCCGCAATACCAAGTCATTATTCATGTTTCGTAACATTTTCTGCAGTTGCTTTTCCTGCAAAGTATGATTAAGTTTATATGTTAACAATAAAGTACTCAGAAACAAGATTGAAGTAAAGAATGTGAAGAAAGACCAAAAAGAAATAGAAAGATCATAAGACATCTCCAAAGAGAGTTGGGGATGATGTTAAGATTTTTTATTCAAACAAAAGTTAGTTTCCATTTTTTATTGAATTATATATATATATATAGAGAGGGGGGGGGGGAACAATTATTCATTATAGAAAACAGTAGTCCAAGAAATTTATGTTAGATAGCCACCAATGCCAACAGGAACTATGTAATAATGGAGAAAGAAAAGCAATGGAAAAGATACTACTTGATGCGGATCCGGATTCTAAAAGTCGGAATCGGATCACTTATGGGCCCACAATTAACAAATAATTCAATTTAAACAAACCAGTGGCAGTAATGTAATTTATGGCACAATTTAAAAACCCTTTTTAGAATGAAATAGCTGAATGGGGACAGATCTGGAATTAATCCCAAAGAAAACTCAATTCTGGAAATTTATTTGGTGCTTCTAATAAAGAGGGCAGAATTGTAATTATAAGTCACCAAGGTAATAAATGGGAAACAAGGAATAACGTGAGATGAGGGAGGGGTATTCTGGAATTAGAACTAAAGACAGGGACTATAGAAGATAATGGAAGAAGAAAGGGGCAACATTGGAAACAGAAAATTAAATGGTGAAAATCTCACTTTTGAGGGTTGTCTTCAACCTTCAGCAACGAACAGAACCAGCAGACATGGGACGACCTCAGATTGAGAGAACTTCTTCAGTAGGCCTCAATTTGGCTTGAAACTTCAGGCGAAGCTTAGAAACTGAAGGGTATATTGACTCTGACAGAGTTACGCCTCAAAATAGCTGGCGCAGGGGAGTTTTCTGCAGCTGCAACTAAATCTGCTGCTGAACAGAGAAGCAAACACTTATTTTGTTCAATCCTCTCAAAAGGAGATGTTCTCAGGGCTAAGTATCAAGGGCTTAGTTCGCCTATCAGTAAACAGCGTTCGCCCAGAAATTTGTGGGAAGGGGCTGTATCGGTGGAGATCTATCCATTCCTATGGTGCTGCAACTGCCGCCCAGAACTGGGGCTGGGAGAGACAACCAGAGAAGAAGAAGGAGAAGATAAAAGAAGAGAAGAGAAAATCAAAAAGAGAGGGTCACGGCAGCCATGGTCTAACCAAGCAAACATCCAATTTCAAATCAAAACTTCACATCTAAAACTGAGTTCTTCTCCATTACAAGGCTATTTAAAGAAAATAATGACATAACATTGGAAGCTAATTAAAATGGAAACTAAACCTAAATAGCAACTAAAATAAAAATCAAATCTAAATAAAATATTGCTAATCTAATTTCTAACCAATAAAGGAAAGTAAATAAAAAAATCCCAAATCAAAGAGATCCCTTCCATTGCCCAACTGCATCACTACAGAATAGACAGAAAAAGAAGATGGTTCCAATTCCCTATGCCCAAGTACTTGGTCAACCAGGTTACAAATTTCCCCCTCCATTATAATTATTGGTATTCAACTCAGATCAACTCGAAACCTTCTACAATTGAACTTTTGAAGATGAAATGGTCATCTATGCAAAGATGTAATGGCCAGACATAAACTTTTGAAGATGTGAGTATATGTAAATACTGGAAAGAAAAGGTTAAAAGAAAGATGGACAAACAAAACAAAACAAAACAACAAAGCTTGAAAATAATGGATCCATTGTTTTTTGAGTGTTCCAAAGAAAGACTAATTGCGACGGGTTAGATATAGACTTATGATTCTAATTGAATTCTGTCTAAAATTTCATGGTCTGTTATAGTGTGTGTTGATATACGTTTTTGTAGTCCTTACCATACAGCTCGAGCTTTCAAGAATAACGGTTGTAACATGGTACCAGAGCCAGAAGGTTGGGTGTTCGATCTCTGGTAAGTGCGACGGGTTTGTGTTAGTGTTGATATTCATTGTTGTAGCTTTTACTTGACAGCTTGAGCTTTCAGGATAAGCGTTGTAACAGTCATGATCAACTACAATTGGATGGATCAACAACAAATGCTAAAAAGGATTTTGTAAAACAGGGTTATCATGGAGACCATCTAAACGAACAATCTCCGTGCTCCTTTGGAACTTCCAATCATGTTTGTTGTCGAAGCGAGCTTTTTGCAGCCAAAAACTAGCCCCTTAAGCCCAGTTTCAGAATCTGTTTAGTATCGTATATATAGCCAATTATAAGAATAAACAAAAAAAAAAAAAAAATCTTGAATTTCTGGTTCTAAGCATAATTCCCTGATGATCAATGCTATTTCTCTGGGTCTAAATGAGTAACCAATTAACTAATAACAGGCATTGCATGATTACCAGGGTCCGTCCATAGATAACTTCATTAGCAATTAATAAATGGATGTGTTGAAGAATTTTTCTCTAGGAGACTAGGACCAATTGAGAATTTCTGTAGCCCGTCAGGTACCCAGCAGATACCAACAAATTAGGTAAAGTAAGGTTTCAACAAATTAGTCTCAAGCTAATGAACTATAAACATAAACCTTTGAAGTATTAACTGACAGACTTGTCGTCTTCTTCACTATCATGTTTCAAGATCTCATAGCCAACAACCTCCAGGGAATCACTAAATCAATTTCATTTCCCGTCCAGGCAATCATCTGAGCATGTCTAGAAAAAGGCTTGGCCATAGTTGTTGCAGTTTGTATTGGCACTACCAATAAAAAATTAAAATTTTATTCAACTATACGACAGTTAAAAAGTAGGTGTTGGGTATTTACTAGGGTGGATATGGAAACAGATGTAGCATCTACAGGCCCAAAATGATAGGAATCCAAGGGCTAGGAAAGGAAGAAAAAAATAGCATGAATTCCATATGCTTTACACAGTTTGCATCGCCACAGGTCATACTGGGATATTTAAATCATAGGCCACAACAAGAACCAATGGGGGTAGTATTTGTGTCAAAATAGTGTTTGATAAGCTCATATTTCGATAAAAACAATTCTACTATATGTAAACACCTCCATCTCCTCTATCATGTCCTCCCTTCGCCTCTTTGAGAGCCTCTCGGGTCTCAGCACTAATCTTCTGAAATCCCTCGTCTTTTCACCTCTGGGATCTCTGAGACTTTGAAAGCTCATCTCCTTGATATCAGGGTTTCTCCCTTGGCTCTCTCCCCATCAAATACCTTGGCCTCCCTCTCGTTCCTGCCAGGCTTTCAGGCCATCACTGCACCCCAATCCTCAACCTCTTGCGAGAGAGACTTCAACTTTGGAAGAGCAAGTTGTTATCCTACGCGGGTCGTCTTGAGCTTCAATCCATGTACCTTTACTGGTCTGGGATCTTTGTACTCCCTCGCCCAACCATCAAAGCTATTGAGTCTCCCATCAGTTCTTTTCTTTAGAAAGGATCCGATTCCACCAGGCTCCTCCCCCTAAGACCCTTGGCGTTAGAGGCTATCTCCTATTCCATTGGGAACGGAGCTTCTACTTCTCTTTGGCTGGACCCCTAGCATCCTTTAGGAGTCCTCCTTCATCTTCTCAGTCCCAGAACTGTCTACTCCTTGGGTTGGATAGGATGGCATATGTCTCCTTCGTCCTCCTGAAGGATGGGCCCCCTCTCCCCTCCCCCCTTCTCTAAACAGCATTTGGACCTCTCTTCCCGCTCTTCCCCCCAACCATAGAGAGAGGGAGGATTCCATTCTTTGGAATCCTCCTCCTACCAAGAGATTTAGCTTCTCCTCTGCCTGGAACTTTGTTAGGTCTAAAGTCCATCCTGCCCTTTGGTGCAAAATCCTTTGGTTCAAAGGCCACATCCCCCGCCACAACTTCACAGTCTGGCGGGCTCCCACCAACTACCTCCCTACGCAGTCTTGCCTCATCCACCGCCACATACAGTTTCCCCCCCACCTGCTACCTTTGCTAGAGAGGAACTGAGGATGTTGATCATCTTTTTTTCTCCTGCACTTTCTCTTCCACCATTTAAAAGAAAGTCCTTTCTCGATGTTGGCCTTCTAGTAGAAGAGTTCTCCCTCTTAGTAGGGAATGGCTTTGGACCTATATGACCTTTCATGGCCCACCATTTCTGATACTGTCGGCAAGCTCGCATTTTGTGCCACCACCAACCACCTTTGGATGGACAGGAACCTTTGTAGATGGACGTCCAACTCCCACACTTTTGAAAGGATTTGGAAGGTCATTTCATTTGATATCTCCACTAAAATTGCTACCCTCCCGCTCGCATTTTGTGCCACCACCAACCACCTTTAGATGGAGAGGAACCTTTGTAGATGGACATCCAACTCCCACACTTTTGAAAGGATTTGGAAGGCCATTTCATTTGATATCTCCACCAAAATTGCTACCCTCCCGCTCGCATTTTGTGCCACCACCAACCACCTTTGGATGGGGAGGAACCTTTGTAGATGGACGTCTAACTCCCACACTTTTGAAAGGATTTGGAAGGCCATTTCATTTGATATCTCCACCAAAATTGCTACCCTCCCGCTCTGCATGGTCCCTAACTCCCCTAGAAACAAGCCTATGTTGATTCCTAGAATCTCCCATCTTCTATTCTCCCCCCTCCCCTTAAGGGATTGTATCCATTAGTGGTTGTCTCCTCTTTTTAATCCGGCTTGTTCCCTTGGCTGGTTGTGTGCCTTCCACCCCCTCTTTCCCCTTGTATATTTTTTTTTCTTCTTGGGTAAATATATATTTTATTCATCCAAAAAAAAAAAAAAAAGTTTTGGGGCCATAGTGAATCAAATTTAGTTTTTTCCCAGGAATTTTAATTTGTAATTAAGTAGGCACAAGGTTATAATGGAGAATTTTAATTTGTTTGTAGGCTTATTACTAAAACATTTTATCGAAGATTCTGAAAATTTGTTATTTAATGAAACAAGAATCTTGTAACCAACCCCAATTAGTGGGCTAAAGTTTAGTTGAGTTTATATGAGCTGAGCTTACCCAATTTATATATTGGAAGCAAAGAGGAAATCTAAAATCAAGTCAGTTTACCCATATTTTATGAGAAAATATATATAAAAAAACAGGGAAATGACACAATACCATGTGAGAGAGATGCAGATAGCATCTGATCTATATTATCAATACGTCGTTGTATCGATTTTAAAAGTGAGTTCAATGATGATACTCTCTTACGAACACCCGAAATCCTGGCTGCATGCTGCATGATGCATGGCAAGGGTGCATCTTCTAATAGTTGATCAAGCTCTGCCAACATGCAAAATGGTGCAAAATGGGAGTATGTCAGACAAAACACAGATATATTTCAGCACCAATAAATTTATAGCACCAGGAAACCACAATAAAACAAGAGTCTAACTTAAATGAGGCAAGTTGTCCTATAATATCATCAGCTACGGAAACATCCATATTATTGTAACTTGGAGTCTTGAACTGTCAGACAAGTCAGGAAAGTGGTTGCTCCATCTGTCATTTGTCAAGTTCTAGCCTGTACTATCACAGGTGCAGCTCGAAAATTTATTAAGTATGGTTTATGTGGCTGGGAATTTTTTTTTTTTTTTTTTTTTTTTTTTTTTTTCAAAAA
>NW_024870506.1:155554-168662 GCF_013358625.1 Macadamia integrifolia | reverse complement strand
TAATTTCTTTCTCAAACAGAATTTTAAGCATGGGTGCAGCCCTATGGTTGTAAAAGGGGAAACATTTGCCCAAAGACAGAGCTTGAAGGAAAAAAAAAAAAGAGACACACAGAATTCATAACGGTTATTCCTGTCAAAGGAGTTACCACTTCCACCAGTTCTAGTCAAGCAGTCAACTAGATCATTAGCATCTCGCAAAATAAGCATACGCGAACTAGCGTCCCACAATTTGAGAGGATTGTCTTCAGGGTGTCCCACTGAACTGTCCAATTAGATGCTGTAGAGAAGTATCAAATGCTTCCATTGTGACTTTTGTGAGGGGATTGATCTCTAATCCCTCAGTCGCACTCTCTTCCCATCACAGCAGGTCTTTTGTTCAGAACACCAAAAAGATCAACTTGGAATCTTTGACGGATGCTTGTTGGGAAAACATGGTGAAGGGTTTCTTTTTACATAAAACTCATATGAAACAACTGGTGGTTCTAGCCCACCTCATTATGGCAAAGTTTTAAGACATTGCATGACTATTTTGTTTTTTGTGGTTCCTCACTCGTGTTCAAAGGTGACAAAACTTATTCTTATTGGTATTTCTAATATTTAAAAAAAAAAAAAAAAAGGAGAGAGAGAGAGAGAGAGCAACTAGTGCACGAGGCTCCTGCTACTGCAGGGTTTGGGAGAGGCAAATGTACGCAGCCTTACCTCCTACTTCGCAGGAGAGGCTGTTTCCAATGTTTGAACCTGTGACCAACATGTTGCGATAGTGCAACTTAACCATTTCTAATATCTCTCTTAATTGTCAAGTGTAGTGGCGAATCAGGAGCCTTGTGTTAGTTCAGCTTTGTGTCGTTATAAAGAGAAGCCGACTTGGTAGATCAAGCTTCCATCAGTAAGACCATGTGTTGGAGAACATTTCAATCAATGCTGACTCAGAGCTTCAAATGGTCTTGAGCAAATCAAGAACACAATTGGAGATATGCATCTACAATTAGATTGGCGAGGTCTCTACATGACTTAGGATTTTATATTGTAACTTGCATCCCATTCTTGTAATCATAAACATGCATATAAGTGTTTCTCATGAACCCTAAAACCCTTAGGATATAGCCTCCAAAGTACCCATACATGACTTAATGGTTTAACCTTAGTTGGGTAACTTTACCTTTGTTGAAGCTTGTAGGGGTGCATTTGGACCTTCATTGGTATACAATTCTTAGACCTTTTTCTGGACGGACTCAGGTGGGGAATGACCTTAGAATGATGTTTTTGACTTGGAAAAAAGTATTGAACAGGTTGGATTTAAGTTAGGTAAAAAACTGGTTTGAAATACCTCTTGCAGGAGCCCTTTATTGAGCAACTAGCTCACGTCTTGGCAACCGGCTCATATCTTCCCAAGAGCTTTGGGAACAACCGGCTCGCCACTTCCCAACCGGATTATGCACCCTGTGTCTGCACATCCTGCAATTTCAAGCCGATTCTAAGTGGTCGTGCAGTTTGAATTGGACGTCTTCTAAAACAAAAAAGTTGTAGCTCTCTGAGTCTAGTTTCAGCATAAGAGAGAATCAGGTCAATCTGAGCTAGATAGAGTGAGATATATTCAATATACTAAGAAAAGGTTATAAGATACTGTGCAATGAGATCGAGCAAACAGCCTGCCAGTTGACAGTCCAGCTATTGTAGCAACGGCTAAAAAACAACTATATTTGTGACCGTTTGATGCTTCATTTGGACACAATTTTGAGTCCTTTTTCCTATATAGATGAAGCCTAAGGGGGTTTGACATAAGATTTTGGGCACACATTTGCATGTCATTTTGGTCTTGGGTTAGTGATTTTGATTGAGAATCATAGTTGAGCATTTCACTTGCATATTTCCTTTTTAAAGGTTTTGTATTTGATATTAAACCTGTACATTTGGCTTTTGAGTTTTTTTTAAACACTCATTAAAGGGTATATATTGTTATCATAGATTGAGGAATCTCTCTATTGTTGTGGGTTCTATTGTTGTGGGTTGTAAGTGGTAAGCCTAGTAAACCACTAGGTTTGAGTTTTGTCCTCAAAACACTTGGGTTATTATTGAGACCAAGAAAAATGTTGCAAGTGAATTTGAGTTGTGGAAGCCAAGTGTGAAAGATCACTTGGGAGATGACTTAGGCTCTTGCAATCTCAATTACACACTCACTCATTCACAACTTCTAAACTTTGGTTACTTAGTTGCTTTGGGTATTCAGGCATTCATGTTTGGCAAAATGTTTATTTATACCCAATTCACCCCCTCTTGGGTTGCCTCAATCCTATAGAGAGGAAGTTTGTCTATGGGAGACAGAGCCTTGTTTAGTTTTTTTGCAGCACCATGTATTGTTTCATTCCTTTATATTTCAGTTTGGTCAACACTAGAATTGGCAAAATATCACAAAGGAAAATGAAAAGAATTTGGTATACCAATATAATACCTGTAAAGTGACAAGAAAAATCAGAAAGACTATATAAAAAATACAAAAAATTGATCAAGATTACCATTTCGACTGAAAAACGTGCATTTTGACCTAAATTGGGAAAAAAAATTCAATGAAAATCCATAAAGGAAAAAGGTTTATGTTGCTCAAGTTTTCAAAAAAAGTTGAGTTAGAAATTAATTCTGCCAACAAACTTGAGTTATCTACACCAAACAAATAAGGGCAAAGATCCCCTGACTGGCTTGTTCCATTAATCTTAATCGTATTTCCCAAACATCTGCCATGTGCAGAATGGATCGGGCACAAATCTTGTTGACAGGTAGGCTCAAGGACCCTGCCAGCATAAGTTTCAGCCTAGGTGTAATTCACCATGTCACAAAATAAAGTGTTGAAAATCTATGGAATGAAGGATGATGAATTGATGACATGGACAGTTGAAAAATACAAGAATGCACAGACATAGATGTAAGGTCGCTTGATTGATTTTGAGATTGAAATACAACACATGGTTAATCCATAAGGTGCACAACTAATTCAGAGGTCAGTTGGACAAAAGGAACTGTCCACACGCTTAAAATGGTGAAACGTTGGATGAATCTTATTGAAATGGACCATGTAAATGAAATTTTGGAAAAAAGAATGTTTTGGGAGATTTAAATAGAATTGAATGGTACCACATGGAAGTATGATTTGCGCAATCGAACCGTTGAATAGGAAGCGCATGGTGTGGAGTCTTGGACAAGTTACATGCCAATTTTTAACAACAAAACTCAATCATTTACTAGCCATGTATTGGCATCTTTCTCTTCAAGGAAACACCCTCTCCACAAAAAAAGTGGGAGCAAGGCTGCGTACATATGCACCTCCCCAACCCTCTAGTAGCAGGAGCCTCAAGCACTGGGTACACCTTTTTTTGTATTGGAATCTTTCTCTCTTATATTTAGCCATCCACTTGTTTTTCAAAATATAATGGACTTCCAAGCTTTATATTGCCACATGACTTTGACAGAGTTCAAAATTGACAGGTAATCAGGGCATCGTTGAACATACTTATACACAAAATTTGGGCCCTAATTGATCTGCCACGTGGCAGATATTGGACCCGAACACCTAGCATCCCATGTTCAAAACCTAACTGCTACATATTCATGGTGTATTGTGCTTTAAAATAGTAGCTTTGTCGTAACGTAACCTTATCCATACATATCTTAAGCATATCTTGCATCTCTTAGCATCTTATCAACTAAGCTAATTGCTTGCATTTAAATGTTGTTGTTCAAATAAAAAATATAAGGAAAATAAGTATAACAATATCTTGAATGTCAAACACCAAACCATTTAATGAAAACAATAATCCAAATGAAATAAGGGGGACAAGTGCAACCAACATGCAGCATCAAAAGCAACAAGAATATGATTCATTCAATTGTGCGTAGAAAACAGTAAGCATGGATCCATCGAGTCCCCTCTGTGATTTGAGGTACGCAAAATTATTTTCTCAGTTTACACATAAGACTCAACTGATCAAACAAACAACCTTACAGAAGAAAGACTACAAAAATCATAAACATCAAAAACAAAATCAATTTTATGACTAATCGAAAACTAAGAAATCTCCAAAATTGATCGAAATGAGGTCATCAAAATCAGAAATTAAGAGCATGATAAGGAAGAATACCTCTGGTAAGTCGATCAATCGAAGAGCAAAGCTGGTCCTGGCTTTTAGACGCATTTTCAGCTTTACAATCAAAATCCTTAATCAATGAGCCAAGCAAAGAAGAAATTCCTTTGGCCAAAGCCTCTGAACTCTGAAGACTGAGTTCAGGTTCGGCAACATTGGAAGCGTAGGAGGAAGTGGAAGGCTCGGAATTGTTCTGAGTCTCCTGAGTAGAAACAGCATCACTTTTATCTGCATCTAGGGTTTCCAAAGGCCGTGATTGCTCGGGAGATATATCATCTCCAGCCAAAATCGGTGTTGGACAAGAAGAGGAGGGGGAGTCCATAGCCACTTGGAGTTGGTTCTACCGAGAAGGTTTGATTCGAATAGAGAGAAAGCTAGAGTTGTGGCAGCTCTAGTTGGGTTTCGGTTTACGGCGTTGGGTTTTGGGGCGTTGTTTTAACGGTTAACTCATATGGTTATTGGTGGTATCGATGTAGTTTGTTTGTTTGTTTTTTTTTTTTTTTTTTTTTTTTAACGGAACAATGTGAGTGTGGTAGCGGGTTACATTGGAATTAGGAATACTGGCGGTTTAATGACTGTCAGATGAAAAAGAAAAGATATCAATCATTTATAACCGTTGTCCTACAAAACCTAATCAAAGTCGTCACTCCACTGTCTTCTTTCTTCTTCTTCGACCTTTCCCCTTCCTCTCCGTCTGCCACCACCTCCTTCCAAAAAATAAACTAATTCCCGCTGCCCCTTTCTCTCTCTTTCTCTAGCCTAGTTGCCTCCTCCCACGAGTAAAGCAATAGGATTTAGACCAAGATAGATGATGATCACTGACTCTAATTCATGTATCTATCATGTCTGCCATGAAAATTTCGGCAACATGATTGCTGAAGCAGTACTTTCCAAAACGTCTGCTTTTCGGCAGAAAATCCGAGCCCCTTGGAAAATCTCCCAAACAGACTTTAATCCGGTTCTTGAGTTGGGAGTTGAACCTGATGGAGGATGCCTCAATTGGATTTGGTATCCGGTTTCAAGAGAATCACTACTATTTATTCGGTGTAAAGGGGAAGAACAACAAATTAATATAGCTGGTGCCACCGTCAATGCTTGGTGGTTCCGACCTCAGGTTACGATATGTGAATGTGATACTTCTGGTGGAGAGGTACCTGAACTCACAGTGCTCTACCGGAGATGATGAGAGAGAAAGTCTTTTTTTTTTTTTTTGGGGGGGGGGGATGAATTAATTCTGCAATTACTTCTGGTTTGTTCTACTTCCCTTGTTCCTCTCTTTGTTTTTCTCTTACATACTAATCTTCTCAGAAAGTCTTTATCAGATGTTATCGACAAGTTTAAAGACTTCAATGAGGTTGAAGTTGAGGAACAAGTGGAGGAAGAATGGGGAAGGCGGCGAGTCTGGGTCATCAGGGGACGAGTCGCCGGCCAAGGGATGGAGAGACACGTTGAAGGGGATAATGGAATGGTTAGCACTTATGGTGCACGATACTGTGAGAAGGCAAGCAGAGAGGAATTTTGAGAGGCAAAATTTCGAAGGGAAGCCTTCAAGGTGTTTGATGAGGACGGCGACGGCTTCATCTCTGCCCAAGAGTTGCAGGAGGTCCTCATGAAGCTCGGGATGCCGGAAGGCAGAGATATCTCTCGAGTTGAGCAGTTGCAGGGGAGCGAGGAGATGGAAAGAGGAGAGAAAATGGTGTAGCAGTGGTTGATTGAAATTTTGAATGATTTCCCTCAATCCAACGATTGTATTAAGATTATCAAATCTTACAGCTAAAATCCCACTATCATACCTATCCCTCTCCCTTTATTTAATTTAAATTAATTTCTTTTGAAAAATTGGGTATTTGTTATGGTTTCAAGTATCGATACCAATTGACTTGAATTGAGGTAGCTTCTTGTGGCTCTTATACATGATCGTCGGGTCACCCACAGTTGATGTGGGACAAGATCGGATCGGATCAGTATTGACAGACACTAATACGGATTCCTTCCCCCAAATCCATGGATCCATGGTTCTTGTTCAAGCCTTAAAGGGCCACTAGGGTGAGGCTAGACAAGGAGCCCATTAGGCCACATTTGCAATACTGCAACAACGACTACTACTATTACTATTTTTTCAAGAAATTGTCAAAGGTCGCCCTAGTGACCTTCCCAACCTAACTACTTGCCACTGAGCTAGAAGCTTATCTCATTTCATTCTGTTAGGAATTGAGAGTGGTAAACAATGGTAAAATTGATATAGATTTGCGAACTTCTAACTAAGATATAAGAGGTGATATTCAAGTGTTTATGGGATATATAATGTTAACAACATTAGGATAAACAAAATAGAAAAATGCAATAGAAAAAATATGAAAAAAATAGAAGAAGTTACGTAGGGGTAAATTTTTATGTATAATATCATCATGTGTATTTGCATTTATAAATTTACAATGAAACAAATAGAGTCAGTATGGAAAAGTTTGGCTCTCTAGAAAGATATTTTTAGTGGATACTTTATTTTATCATATGGAGGGATATAGTAATTCTGACTATTGAATGTCTAGAGTATGATATGGATTAACCGCATATTAACTTTTAGAAGCTTAGTCATGAATTATATACCCTCTAGTGAAGTGGCATGCATCTTCATGTTCATGCACATCTACGACTACTAATATGCATTCTATCGTAGTTCTGGATTTTCAAAAGTAACATTTTGCCGCTTGAAAAATGTTGAATGGCAGAAAACTTTCAAACAAGTAGGGGACGTTGAGATTTATTTGTTCATAAAATTTGAATCCTACCAATACTACCATACCGTATATATTATTAGAGAATAGGAAAACTAGAAAAAAGACAAACTTGGCTAAGTTGTCAACTCAAGCGTTGATTTTAGTGGGATGCTTTGCGTACAATTCTGTTTCTTGTCCCAAATTGACACTCTTAATCCGAGGAAAAGGAGAAAAAAACGTGGGTGGGTTTAGTAGGGATTCCACCTCGACAAGTTTGGATCGGGCTCCTCTCCAATGATTACACCCTCCAATACTCATTCAACAATCATTCAAGCATTGGGGGCTAGGGTTTGGTCACACATTCCAACACTTGTCAAAACGTGGGGATATGTATCCAATGGCCTTTCTGGTCTTTGAATGTGTCGTTGAAGGGTCATTGGTGTTGGAAAGATCCCAAATCCATCAAGTTCCTTAATGGTGGAATGATTCAAAATGCCTAGCCTGGTTTGGCATCATTTGGACGGTTACATTTGGAGGCTTGTGGATGGTTTTAGTTAACATTCAAAACCTAACCCGTCTCTTTCTCCCACTGTTTTAAAACTCAGTTCATGATATACTTGAAAATTCAAAGTCTAAATAAAGCTTTGGTTCTGCTCTCATCTTTGTGACTCTCTGCCTCCGTTCTCTTATCTCAACCGGCCATTAGCCAAATAGTTTCCAAGTTTGATTTCAATTTGAATTTGCAAGTTGTCCGGTTGATAATTCAAACCATCTGATTTTAGTGCACAACAGAGAGGAGAGAGAGAGAGAGAGAGAGAGAGAGAGAGAGAGAGAGAGATTGATTTGACTGAGTTCTCCAACTGCCAACTAGTATAAGGGTGTCAAAGTTCAGTCTGAATCGGTTCAGTTTGAATCGAATTTTTATTGGTTTGATTTTGAATTAAAATTTTATAAAATCATTAAAAATCGAAATTGAGTGGGACCAATCAAATTAACCGATTGAAACTGAATCAAATATAAAATCGAAAACCCAAAAAACAGAATTTTTCCATTAATTTCCTAAAATATACATGTAAACCCAAGACTGGATCTGACCGAACCCAAAAGTAGCTCAATTACAAATTGATAACAAAACCGATACAAATCCGAATCATATCAAACAAAACTTCTTTAACGGTTTGATTTCTGATTGGTCCAGTAATCAATTGAAATTGAATCAAATCAATCGGTATATAAACAAGTAATCCCCTTAAATCCTTTGACTTGGAGCAACGAATTTTACAAAAGTCTATATATATTATGAGAGTTTCAAAAGTGATATTACTTCTTTACTTGCAACCAAAGAGTCATAGCTCTGAAAAATCGTCATGAAAAATTAATCCAAGAAAATATTTGGTCCAGTCAACCAAAGAAATGTATAGTATGACTTTTTGGTCTATTACCCAAAAAAAAAAAAAAAAAGTTTTCACCTATATTTATAATTTTAAAATGTGGCAATAGTCTTGAATTGCTCTTTCTTAAGCACCATTTGACAACGTTTTGGTTCTGCGTTTTTTTGTTCTCAGAGATAGGAGAAACAGTCTAAAAAGCATTTGATAAAGTTGTTCTGTTTGACCCGTTTCTGAAAGCGTAAATCAAAATTTATGCATATTTACAGTTCTAGAAACAACTTTGATGTGTTTCGCCGTTTCTAGAAACGAATTTGAGAGAAAAAAAAAAAGTTATTGTGCCTAATAAATCTCTTAACTATTTAAACCTAAAAAGAGGCAATCGAATATGTTTTTGTTTCCAGAAACGTGAAAAGTCGTTTCTAGACACACAAACAGTAGAAACATTATCAAACAGTGCTGTACTTTATCTTTCACAACTTTTGTAATACACCCTCCTTTTTCTTTTTTCTTTTTTTTGATAAAGGAGATCTCACATTTTATCATCAAAGAGATTTGCATGAGAGAGGAATCTTTATATATATATATATATATATATATATATATATATAAAAGCCTTTCCCGAATGCAAAGACTTCTAATGTTCCAGTTTTATCATTTGGATTCCATGACTTACCTCTCTTACTTCTTGAAGACACACAGCAGAAGGTAAGGCTGAAAGAGAGCTAATTAAAAATGTGATCCAAAGCAAATATCATGGAGGTAAATCTCTCTTGGATTCTCTGCACTCTTTAATTACCAAAATAAAGCTTTGATGAATCTTATCTAAGAAAAAAAGTATATACATATAGGGGAAAAATTAGGATTGCTTTTACAAGCTCTTCCTAATTTTTTTTAACTGTAGGCATCCAACAGTGGTAGAAAAGATGAACTTCCAGAAGAACTGATGATTCAATTCATCTTAAATTGATTATATCAGTATAGAGAACCATAATATAGAAGATAGCTAATTAGATACCTAGGGTTTTCATTCCCTTGAAAAAAAAAAAAAAAAAAAACAGAAACAGAAACATATATATAATTTGTGTTTCATGTACAGTTGCAATCTGAAAAACAAAGGACGGCTTAGCCATACAGTGATGATTTTCTCTCATTTTCATGGGTTCATAAGGATCATGACCCATGAGTTTTCATCATCATCATCATCACATGAGTTTTCAAGTTGATGAAGATGATGATCATGGAATGCCTAACTAGCCAAGCATGTATCCCAGAAGAGCTTGCTCTTCTCCATCTCAGTCATCATCTCCCAATTTGCATTAGCATCACAAACTCCCTCTTCCTCTTCCTCTTCCTCTTCCTCTTCCTCTTCCTCATTATCCTCCTCCCTGCGTGTGGATTCAACAGTGATATCCTGTGATCTCATCTTTTCTGAATCCCAGTACTCTTGATTGTATTCTCTTTCATCAATGTCACAACTTGAGCCATAGCTACAAGACTCTGCATCATCATCGGCCATCGGAATTTCGCAACCGCCGGTGACATCAAGATCAAATTCAGAATCTCCTGTTGCTTCAAAAAGAAAGAAGGAAGATACATCTGTAGCATATCTAGACTCCATCCTTTGAAGAAAGCAAGAAGGCTAAGGAGTTTAAAACATTGCAGAGGAGAGAGAGGAGTGGTGAGGGGTGGGGGAGGGGAGAGAGGATCCAAGGGGTTGTGTTGCCTAACACTCTACGTCTCTGTCTGTTGTCCAGTGCCTTTGGTTTCTTCGACTTTATCTGAAAATAAAGTGGTCCTCACTAATTTTCTTCTAGAAGGACAAGGATTTCTAAAAGAATTATGAAAACGTGGTGCCAATGTCATATTATTGTTTTCTAGAAGAAATGAAGTGGTCTTGCACTTATGTTTGATTTTTAGAGGAAAGACTTTAGTACTTATTCTTTGTTTTATTGGGAAAAATTTCTCTCCACGCTCATGTATATTTATGTGTATTGTTGGTTTAACTTTACAACCATTAGATAAAAAGGTTTGAATCTATATTTGCCAAGTGTTATTTTTTAAAATCAAATCTACGATGTGATAATATTTTTTTCTCTCGGAATTTCAATGGTTCAATTGTTTTTTAAAATAGTTGACTTTTCAGTGTTCGATAATTCTTATGATTAAATCTTCCAATCTTGCGACAAACGATTCATAAATGTGTGAGGGAAGCACTTAAATTTTCAAGTCAAACGAGAACCATTCAACTTCCTATTTATACATTTTCAAATTTTGTATCACTTAGAAAAATGATTAATTGATCAAGTTGAGTATTTATATGCTTTTCAAATGCTATCTTGGAGACACTTTTGTATAGAATAGTGTCAAGTTCATTTGGGAAAGAACACATCAAATAATTCTTAGGTGTGTCGTAGAATGAGTATCTCAAAAAAAAATATATATATATATATATAGTTGAGTATTTATATACTTTCTAAATGCTATCTTGGAGAGACTTTTGTATTGAATATTGTATGTCAACTCAGTTGGGTAGGAACACATCAAACAATTCTTAGGTATATATATTGTGAGTGTGTACAACAACAAATAGAAAAAGAAAAAAAAACCCAAAAAAATGTTTATCTTACACATCCGTTGTGGGAATCTTTCTTCACACCCTACAACATGAACAAATGATGTAGCTATTATATCATGATCGTTTGATAGAGAGGTCATGAAGTAGCTATAGGGCAAGTAATAATATTTCTTTCTTGTACCATGAATGGTAAGGATATGGATTTCTAGTCAGATATATAGATAGAATATTAAGAGGATACTATTACTCCATCCATCTTGTTGTAGTCCTATTGAAAAGATCATAAAAAATAAAATAGAAAAAAGTTGTTGCATGTGAATCATGAGGCACCCCTTTTAGTACGTCATTGACTTGGCATGAGAGATGTCATCATGGGAGCGACATATAGATAGCAAACCCTTTTTTTTTTCCCTTTTCGTTGAGGAACTTACCCTGCACACCTAAGGATTATTTGATGCGATCATACCCAAATGAGATTATGTCTCCAAGGTAGCATTGGAAAAATCTATAATACTCAACTCAATTAATCATTTCCCCAAGTGAATGGAAATTTGGAAAAGAATAAATAAGAAAACTGAAAGGTTCTCATTTGACTTGAAAATTTATTTGCTTTTGTTACATCTATCTATTGTCTTTACTATCCTTATATGTTGAAGGACCTCAATGATGACATTCGTTCAAACACAATGACGGTCATCAAAGTAATTCTTCCTTCACCATGGCTAGAGGAAAATTAAATACTTTTGAAGAAGTGTTTGGAGTTTTTTGCTCTATTGATTTCAAGATCTTTCTACTTTTGAACATAGAAAGAATGTGCGAATATTTCTAATTTTATCAAGGAAAAAAAATTCCCACCCCATGCGGTCCAATAAAATATGCGATCTCTCAATCTACATATATTTTTTCCTCCTCCTGACCATTGTGGTCCTTCTTCTGGTGATACCGTTCCACCATTGCTACTCATGCGGTATGAGACATTCCTCCTACACCGGCAGCATGGAAACTCTCTCTCTCTCTCTCTCTCAGACACACACATCTCTCTCTCTCACACACGCACACACAATTGCATTGCATGTCTTGAAATAAAGTATTACTCAAAGATCTTATCATGGAAAATCTACTTGAAAGTATAGACTAGAAAATGTTTCTTGAGGTCTATCAATTTAAGGAATTGATCATCAACATATTCCAAGACCAAACAGTCACATCCATTTCATTAATGTAGGTCTAGTAGGTTAATTTTTAGTTCCCATCCAATGTATATGAAGCATGATTTTCCAAGGACCAGATTGTGATGAGGCTGCTCCCCTAACACCAATTGTGAGCCACTTGTCTCACAAAAGGAGGACCCGGACCAATGTATGTGTTCATCTAGAAAAATTAGGTATCATGAAAATAGCATGCTCCAATCCAATTACTTCATTCAGAAGTCACATCCATTTTTAATCATCCTTTAGACAAGCTCAGGCATGATCTGTTTTCATAACTGAAAGTCCGGAGTAAATTTGCCCTTGCAAAGTTTGGCCTATCATTCATTGGTTTTAGGTTGAATGGGTTGATCCTTCGAATGGTCGTATCCAGTGGATGAGGTTCCCACATGTGTGAGGTATGAGGAAGAGAACTACACAGTCTTATCTCAAGAATGTCGAAAAATTGTTTCAACATTTAAGGGTTAGAGATATGATTTTAATTAATGATCTTGAGCCAGTCATTAATCGATCTAGATCAGATATCAGTATTGGTTCGAGAGTAGAGTTATAAAAAATAAAGTAAGGGCGAAGTTAACCGAGCCGGACCAATCCGTGTTGGTATTTTTTTTCTGACTCAAAAATACGGGTATGGATAACTACGTTTGTTCGTATTTCATTTTCTTTTTCAAAGTCAAGCCCTTTTCTTAAAAAGCACTAAGTGAGTTACTTATGGAATCTCAAATCTCTACCGACCCCGAGAAATTATTTATGACCAGGTCATCAGAGGTTTGGCTTGGTTCTCCCACCCACCTTTTGAGGCTCCGTTTGGTATAGTTTCTGTTCCAGAAACTCCGTTTCGTGTCAGAAACGGAAATTTCAGTTTCTGTGTCAAAACACCGTTTTTAAACGATTTAAGGCTGTTTGGTGAATCTGTTTCTAAAACAGTTTCAAAACCAAGAAACGACATTTCTGCCGTTTGGTAATGCTTGTTTTAGAAACGGTTTTTTTTTTTTTTCTTTTTTTTAAGTCAAAGACCTACATATTTTACAAGAAGATTGACAACAATCATTCATCATCATTATGAAATATTAACCAAGTATAC
>NW_024870506.1:130440-155534 GCF_013358625.1 Macadamia integrifolia | reverse complement strand
GACATGATAAATGGATATCCTTATAGCATAGAATCTATCAATAAAGGATAAGCAAAAGCCAAAAACTGACAACTATAATGAAAAAGAAAAGTTGAATGAGGACAAAGGAAATCCTTGTTTGCAATTGTATCTTTGGAGTCTTTCTTCACTGAATGTAGAATACTGCCAGCCTCATCAAACAACTCTGCAATGCCATAGTGTAACTTAGCTAAAAGATTGTGAGTAGTACCCTTTTCTCCAGCTTTTCTGGTAGTCACAGCCTAACGCGTAGCAACAAGAAAAGAACACAAGGTGCAGTCTTCAGGAATCAACAATTTCACAATGAAGATCCATTCATACAACCAAAAGAGAAGAAAAATACCAACCTGTGCTTCAGCAAGGCAAATTAAGCTCATAATGGAACACACAGATGAGGTACATTCTGGCGGTCTTTCCTGAGTGAATGGAGGTTGTAAAGATTGAAGTACTTCATTAACCAGATAGTGATAAACTCCGGCAGCTTTCCTGTACAGAGTAGCAGACTGCACCAGATCTGGACATTGGAAGAACCAAAACTATCATATAGTATAGGAAAAGAGAAACATAAAAAAATAAAGTCAATGAGGAATTATGCTCAAGTACCTTCTGTTAGAACTTCCAAAGCCCTTTCTCGCAAAATTGCACCATAAAGGAAAAGGTTCATCCCAAGCTCTAAGTGCAAACTATCAATATTATAGAACTTTGCGCCCCTAAGGTTGAAAATTGAAGAAGCACTAAGAGCACTAGTCCATCTTATCTTAAGGCCTGAAGTCCAACGAACAATTATTTGATTGTTGCTAAGTGACTGAACATGAATCATCAAATTTTCTAAAAGTGGCAAATACTGCTCCAGTTTTTGCAGGTCCTGATACATTTTGCATATGTAAGTGCAACTAGCCACATGCTAAACATGGCTCAATACCAATAAAACAGGACTACCTGCTCATAACGAGAAGTCAATCCTCCTGCCATTTCCCTCGCAATAACCTCTGTCATGAAGCTGCTCTCATTAATTGATTCTTCAACAGCTCTGCGCCTGGAACTCAACTCTTTCAGCTGCTCTAATGCGCCAGAATCAAGTGCAATGAAAATTTCTTCAAACACCACCTGTCAAAGATGATATTTCATTACCAAAGCGGTGATACTAAAATGAACTTCCCTATTCCCTTAGAGGTCCCAGGGTAAGAGGAATAACACACAACATTGCTACTACTGCTCAATTAAAAGTTAAAAACGGCAGAATTACTCAAATCATCCCATGACAGAATAACAGAGAAAAGAAGGAGGGTAATTTGACATATGGTTTAGAGGAAACCTCTTTCTAGCATAGAAGTATTAGTTTAAAAGAAAATGTTTTACTTCAAAGATGTTCCACAAAAGAGAACCCATGTTTGGCCAGTGAAGTGGGCAAAATATTTATGAGATGGATACTCTCATGGCATGACAAGTTCTACTATGACAATCTTGACAAGCCACTCATGTTTCAGAAATATTCATCGACTCTTCTACCAATCCATTACATTTTCTGGAGACATCTTTTTATAACTACTATTTTTAATCAGCAAGGGCAGAAAAATAAATTATCATACATGATTTGTACACAAAAGTACTCAAGTTTCCTCTCTTAAAGGAAAGGGAATAGCAATATACAATAAGAACACAACTCCAATCTGGTCCAAAAGATGCTTTACCAATACCTGCAAACTCATTAGCTGCAGATACCCAGTGGAATAGATAGGACCAAATGTCCATAACTATCCTAGGCAGAGCCATTGGTTTCCTAAAATTTGTTGATTTCCTTAAAAAACCACCCAAGAAATAGAAATGTTATCACTCTCCATAGGATGCCACCAAAAACCCAAACAAGACAAAAACCAAGTTGTTAGGAGAATCCAAGTAAGTTCCACACATTCCACCCAGTTCATCAAGAGTAGATACAAGTTATAGCTCCCAGTTGTTTTTGCAATCACACGATGTGGAGATTGCAGTACATTCCTCACCCTTTTTGCATATTCAACATGTTTTTAGCAAATTGAAACTTTATCTGATCAAAATCTCAAGATTCTTTGCAGTGATGTCACCTACACAAAAACCTCAACCACTAGAAGATAACTACTGATCCCAAATCCTTGGAACATCTAAAAGCCACTAAAAAGGAACTGATAGTATGACCTTACTGAGCACATATACCAGGAGAAAAAATGGGCCCATCTTTCCTAAAATATAGCATCTGAAACTCCCAGATTTTAGTGATTATTGTGGTGCCTTTCAAGCGGGATTGCACATGCATCCATCTCCCTTCAAAAATTAAAGTAGTTCATATACCACGCAGTGTTGGCAGTTGTGCTTCTTAGGGAAGTTAAAAAGGCTTGGAAACTGCTTTAAAAGTTATTTAGTAATTGAATGAGCTACGAGTGCAGTTATTTAGTAATTGCGAACAGGGGAGAAGAAGAGAGAAGAAGAGAAAAAGAGAAGACGATAGAACAAGGCGAAACCAGGAGAAGAAGATAGAACAAGGGGAAACCAGGAGAAGAAGAAAGAAGAAGGCGAACAGAGGAGAAGAAGAGACAAGAAGAGAGAGAAGAAGAAGAAGAAGAAGAAGAGGAGAGAAGGGTTTACCTGCAGATGCTCCTCACGCTCCAGCTATCTGGAACGATCGTTCCTAATTAGGGATTTTGAAACGAAACTGTAGTGACGGAACTCCTTTTTGGAGTTTCGACTTTGGCTTCCGTTTTCATTTTTTTTTCAATTTTCGTTTCAAAAAAATCGAAACACAGCAGAATCTCACCAAATGGTTTTTTCCGTTTTTTTATTCTAATATAACGAAAAAACGCTAGAAATGTTTTTTCAGAACGATACCAAACGGGTACTGAGCGTTTTGGAGCCTTAAAAATAGATATGTAGATAAATATAGTACCCTCTCTGTTGGTTCTCGACATATTGAACAGGAAGAGAGTTTCTTAAATTAAGTAAAGTTTTTGTACTTATTCTTTTATTTTTTCTCTTAATTACCAAACACAGCCTAAAAGTGAGAGAGATTTTGTTTCGATTTCATTTTGGAGTTCCTCTCTTTTCCGTACTTGCGGTCCCTTTCTAGCTTTCTCACCGCCTTGATAGATACGTATGAACACTTATCAGTTACCACCATCCATGCGTTCTTGAGTTTCTCTCTCCTCTGTGATTACGAAGAAGCTTCGGTTGTTCTTTTCAAATAAGATTTCTTGTCGGATGCTCATTTCTGCTGTCTGCAACTATCATGGATGTCTTTTATTGATTATTGTTGGAAGAGCTTGTCCCAATTTAATGGTGGTTCAATCCAAATTGTTTGGTGGGCTATTTTTTGGGGGAAAGAGTGAATTATTAGGAGATTTCGACCATTTTTTACCCAGTATAAACTGGAATGGTATTTATGTTCATTGAAGTCGTCCAGGCTTGTTTTAGTAGCAGAGCTCACAGGGGATTTTGAGTGGAAGAGTTTAGGGAGTTGTTCTTTTGGTGTTTTGTGTATTTTCTTTGTGGTTTCTAATGGCTGAGGAACTTAGGGAACCAATATTGAAGAAGGTCTACTATGAGAATTGTCCGGGTTGTAGGACGGACCGTATGAAGGAAGCACAAAAGGGTGTGCCTTTCAAGAACTTCGCCTTCATTTGGCTATGCTCCTTGTGCAGTGGTGAGATGCTTTGTTTTGATGGTTGTTTACTGATTTTTGTAATGTTTGGTTGATTTGATTTTGCAATTTGGTATCATGCTGGCTTAGTTATGTTTAAATGCTAGTTTGGATTATGTGGTTGTGCATGGTTGGGTAAGTAGTTAAAATTTAAAAATGGCCCTTTTTTTCGTTCATCTGTGTATTCTTGTCTTCTGGTTCTATTTGTCAGGTTAACTGAACTGTGAGAATAAGCTTTGGAAACTATTGCTCATGCTGGTTCAATTGCTTATGTTTGCTTGCAAAGTTAAATGGATTGCTATATTGAGCTTTTGAAGTTATTTTTAAGCTGGCTTGCGAATTGTCTTCATTCTTGTCAAACTGCATTACCTTTTTTAGTTCCACTTTCTGGGTGTTCTGTTTTATCCTCATTCATATTGTCTGTTTGAACATTAGCATTAAGCAATTTTCGTTTTCTCAATCATAGTTTATAAATGAAGTCATCAGAATACTTTTTTTTTTTTTAACTGAAATTGGAATGTTAAAAAAATAAAGTATCATGTTGATGTGCTGAGACCATAAATTATAATTTAATTACAGTTCATCGTTTACTAGATTGCTAATGCATTGTCACATTTAAGTTTGCCAAAAAGGTTTTCTCAATTTATGCTAATTTTTGGAATAACAATGTAATATGTTTCTTATGATTGATAATTTGTAAGTTGATTTGCCTAGACTATAAATTATAGTTTGGAGGATACAAAAGACTTTCTCTAAAGATAACTAAAGCTCGTTTGAAAAACTAAGTTGGACTGTCAACCACCGTGAGATGTGTGCATATGGTAAATAATTTAGCTTACAATATACTTATGGAAATCAAAGAGATAGTTTTGTTAGTTGTTACAGCTGTACCGAGGAAAAATGCTAGTATATATAAAGATATGTAGATATAGATGGACCGGAGATTCGACCACAAGACTTCCTTGGTCTTACGCCAGAGGCTGCCACCACTGAGCTATAAGCTCATTCCCCTCCTCTCCACACTCTGTCTATGGTCCCCCAGCCAGCTGGTTGGTTGTCCCCCCCACCCCCCAAAAAAAAAAAAAAAAAAAAAAACTTTGATAAGGGTAACAAGTAACTTATATTTCATGACATAAATGCTTGAGATCAGATTTCTTTCCACTTTGGACTATTTTACCAAGATAAAAAAAATAATAGTAATAATTATGACTTTTGAGCAAATTTTTGTCTATGTGAGGCCATATAGAGAGGACTAGATGAGCAACGTGGTTTTGCCATGTGGAGGGCTGATATGGCGTATCTAATCATTGAATAGATTGGAGCATCCATTGGATTGTTTACTTGTCAAATTTTTTGAATGATCTCAACTGTGTGGCCATCATCTAATGGATTTTCTACCTTGTATTTTCAGCCACCAAATCAATGGAAGGCTGATACACATTCTGATTTTCTGATAGATGGAGTACTATGTGGATTAGCCATCTGTGAAATTTCAATACTAAGTCCAATCATATGATCCGCAGTATATTAAATCTTTTCCCTTCTATTGATTTACCGAATTTGCATGTTGATTGAGAAAGACCTTATAATTTTTTTGGGCTGAAACTTATTGCATGAGTGCAGGTTAATGTAAACAACTTGTCCAAAAAGTTAGGCACAATTGAAACTGCCTCATTGCAGATTATTTAAAAAAAAAAAAAAAAAACCCTAGTGTCTCTCAAGAGATTCCTCACATCACCAAGGATGCTTACCGAGGGATTCCTCTCTAGGTATGCTCATTTAAGAAATCACACGTACATAGTTGAAAATAAAACCCAGTAAACATCAGGACATCCCACAATGGAATATCATCCCTAAAACAGATCATAGGTTGCAGTATCCCTTCTTTTGCCAACTCATTGGCAGTTTCTTTGGCACTCCTCAGCATATATGGAAGACATGTTGCATTTGGGAAATTTTGGAATTCAATAGGTCTTATAAGCTGTGCATATTTTTCCCCATAAAGTTGAACTTTTCGTCAAAAGCTAGCAAATGTAGCGATGACATATTTCTTTCTTTGCCTCTGATTTCGCTTAAGGTTGTAGTATGTTTTTTCAAAACTTTTCTTTCTTTATCATGAAAAGAAAAAAGCTTTAATTTCAAATATATGCTGGATTGGATCATGGGAGTCTCTACCCTTCTTTAATAAAATCTTTTGCTGCCTTTTATTTTCAAATCTTCTTTTTACATGTCATTGATTGCACCTAATAAATTTTTTGAAAAAAATGTCTCTATGGGTCATGTTTTGTATCCTTGAAATGAGTTAGAGTTCGCTGCCCTGAAATTACAAATTGGAATAAAAATCAAGTATCCCTGTGGTTTTTCTCCACTCAATTGAGTAGTTATAGATTAGTAAATTAACAGATTAGCTCGTTTTCCATCATAATGCCCTAATTCTTCTACTCTTTTGTGATTTTCTTTTTTCAGCTTTGCCGATTGCATCCCTCTTTCCATTCTTATACTTTATGGTACGTATACTATCCATAAGAGCTTGAATAATAATAATTTTCTACAAGTGGGATATAGTAGAGCAGGAAGTAAAATATTGAAGTCTGCATCGCTCTTGTTATCCCTTTCCCATGTACTCAGTGATGTATATGGGACCACATGAAGGAAAAATATTGTGATGTAGGATGTGCTCCAGTTAGGTCTTGGTCTGGCCAATAGTGGTTCACCATGGATGAAATGGAAGATTGTAGAAGGGACTCAATACATGATAAAGTAAGTTCCATCTGGAATTCTGAATTAGTCGCAAGACTGTCGGGCATGCTTTGGCATGTGATTACTAGACTCTATAAACTGACAAGTTTAAGAAAATGATGTATTAAAGAGAATGCAACTAGTTCCTTGAACTTGGAGCTGTTATCTAAATTATAGCTACATAAATTGTGTACATGGAATCTGAAACTTGGGTGCAAAGAACATTTCATTCCCTTTAGTGTCTCCCTCTCTCCAAATTTTTTATGTGCATTATAAGTTATATTTTGCAATATATATATATATATATATATAAGACTAGGTTGTGATCCTTGGCTTGATCCATGATATATATATATTTTTTTCCTTTGCAGATTAGGGACTTGCATATTGCGAAAAGAGTAGAAGACATCGGTTTCTATGCAGGATTTATCGGTAATGTTTTGTGCAGCAGAGATGCTGCATTTTTCTGGTGATATAAATATCAACATAATGGTCCTAAGAATATTGTCTTGATAATGTAATTTTTTTTTTAAGGATCTTCATTTATGATTGGGAGAGCTTTGACCTCTACTTTATGGGGAATGGCAGCAGATCGATACGGTCGAAAACCTATAATAATGATTGGGACAGTTTCTGTGTCAGTGGTTTTGGATATTTTCTTTTTATTTCAATTTGTAAATCTTTTATCTAAGAGATGTAAGTGAATTTCACCAATGTTGATAATTTTCTGACAAATAGTTTTCATTAGTAGCAAACTGTGTTTGTCTCAGGCTTATATTCAACACGCTCTTTGGCCTTAGTACAAATTATTGGATGGCACTTTCTACGAGGTTTATTCTTGGAGGTTTCAATTGCGTACTCGGCTCAATAAGGGTATGCTTGGTATATATCAATAAAAAAATTTTGATTTGATCAATGTAAGCACGACTAAGTTAATATTTCAAGTCATAAGCGTTTCCTTTTGATTGTATCCAGGCATATGCTACTGAAATTTGCAAAGATGAATATCGAGCTTTGGGACAATCAGTTGTATGGAATTTTCTATCTTGGAATTAAACATAAACTCATTTTGAAAATTTATCATTTTTTATTTTTTATCTTAGAGTTTATTTTTGTGTTAATTATTCATATTGAGAATAATATCCACATTTCATTTCAGGTTAGTACGTCAAGGGGCATAGGACTGATTATTGGACCAGCTATTGGAGGTTATCTTGCACAGGTATGGATTAATTATGCTGTGAAATGATGATAATATTATTTTTTTCTCCACTGAAATTACAAAAGGATGAGCTTTCTTCTAGAATCAACAATGAAATGATGTTACTTTTACACTATATTTTTGTTCAATACAAACGTTCCAGGTTGATTTTCCAATGATGCATTACACAATTCTTGGAATCTGCTTTCAAGCCTTGTGTTGTCCTTGATTAGGATCCTCAAAGGGCCCTTGATCCTATCAGTTATAATGTGGATATAGGACTTGTAAAAGTCTTCAAAACCCCTTTAGTCAGACTACTTAAAAATTGACAAGGAAATAGAATTTGAAATTTCAAAGGTCTTCTAAGATCATTTTGAGCAACCTTGGAAAGATATATTATTTTTATTTTTTTCTAAATGGTTTTTCTTTTTGAACAGTTAAATTAGCTGTGCACCAAACAATTTGAGATGGTGAACAATCTTCTTCTTCTAATTCTTTTTTTTTTTTTTTTTTTTAATCAGTAGTTTATAAAAAAAGAATCAAGATGAAATGACGTCAAAAGCAGGTATATAAAGGTCTAACAAGAAAAAGTGTACCAAATAGGATATAAACTGTGTAAGCAATCCAGTCTTTCTGGCTTGTCTACTAGGATATTGCTCGGTTGAGGGATCTGCCAGAGTGAGATATGCCTTGAATGGAGGAGAGATTTATCCAGTTGATGTAGTAGGGGTCACCAATCAATAAAGTCACTTGTAGATTCTGTAGATTAGCACCTGAGTAGACTATGGGAAAAGAAAGAAGAAGAGAAAGAAGGGAAGAGAAGGAAGATAGTAGAGCTTCAGGGCTGGGGAAGTAGATTATCAGCCAATGGGGGATGGAGAGAGATACCAGATCAATAGGAGAGAGAAAAGAGAGCGATCTACTGGAGGAAGAAGAGAGAGGGAGGGAAGAGAAAAGCTTTCACTTGGCACTCACTTTCAATAAAATTTCTTTAATTCAGTTATTATTGATTAGGGGGGTTTGGTTACATATTTATAAAGCAAGAGAAAGTCTCCTAAATCTAAAATTCATAGGCAACTAGAGTAACTTATCTAACAAAGACTCTAAAATACTTAACTAATTAGAATAGCTGAAGACCTTAATCTTCTTGATAGCTTTAAGATAATTTAGGACCTACACAACGAGACGACAGAGGATTCTTTGATGACTGAACTAAAGCCAACAATGCTACCTAATGGACCCCACTAAAATTTAATATGAATTTTGTACTGCCCCTTGAGAACACCTGATGCAGCAACACTAGCCTGGTTGGACCAATATGAATCAGTTTACAAGCCCAGGCCAAGGAGAACCAGATCTAAACTTGGTTTTTTAGTCCACTTTCTTATTAGGGGTATTTTTGTAAGTTGATATTTATTATATTCCTGTTTAGCTGTCTATTCGTTTAGTTTTTAGTTAAAGTAGAATGCCTGAGATAATGCTGTTAGAGTGGCTGGAGTCCAAATTGGGATCAATCTACAAATAAGAAATATATGAGTAACGAGTTGTTCTTTAGGAGGGGGGATTTAGAGCAAAATTTGAAAGCGAGAACCCCTTTTCTTTATCTTTATTTGATGTAACGACTTGAGATGGATGAGAGGAAACCTTCGCGTCCAATTTTGAAGGGAAAATTGAAGTAGCCTAAGGTGGAGGTTCTTTTGGACTTGTATGCGAAATACTTTAAGAAGTTATGCCAGGGCATCCTGCATTGCTGAATGTGTGAGAACCTCCACCTTATGCTACTCCATCCCCAGATTATTATCCCTAATTCCAAAACCCTGCAAAGAAATATAAACAGAACTCAAAGCTGGCCCTGCAACTTCTGCCAAATCACTTTTGTGGAAAATATTAATATTGTATTAACTATATTTGGGTCTGTTGGCTGTTCCTAAGAGGTCTAGGAGTTAGGAACTTCATTGGATTTGGATGCTTGAGGAGAGAGGTTGATCAATTTGCTTGGGGGCTGGTTCTATCATATTCTGTTCTAATGTGAGGAAGATTACTGTTTTTATTATTTGCAAAGACAGACAAATTTTACCCAAGACCCCCTTTTTCCATAATTTGTATCTATATTACTCATATTCTGTTTTGAATTTCTAAAATGGTCCTTTTCCTTTAATTCATTGACTTATTGGTCCCAGGTGCCTATTATCTATTCCAAAATGTCCCCAAGTGTTCTGAATATTATAGAATTGCTACTGCCCTCTTTATTTCGGATTTTATCGCTTGGGGTGAGCCCGTAGAGACCTAATTAGGGTTTAGTAACCTTGGTTGCACCAACTCCCCTTTAGACTTCATAATTTAGCCTGTCTCAAATGTAATCCAAAGAACTAAAGTCCATACCCAATAGATATCAAAATAGGACCAACTTCTCATCCTCAAGTTTTGTACCAGGGAAGGATTAAGAGCACTTAGTTGTGCTTGCAGCTCCTTGTATTCAACTCGAACAAAATTCATAATATGAAGCTTTGATGTTGCATCAATATCTTTTGAAGTTTTGAGGAAGAATAGTCTCATGGTGTATAACTTCTTCTGTTTCAATAGTATCTTTCACAAGCTTGTTTTCTACTTGAAAGGGTTGCACTTCCTCTGCAACCCAGTAGAGACAGAAAGTTCTTGATCTTGGTTTCCTCTTTTGTTCCTCTTTTGGCAGCATAGTAGTCATGGTGTTTGATGATCTTAAAGGCACACCTAGTAGCATCCCCTCAAAAATAAATATTTGATGCATATGAGAGGGCTCTACGGTACATAAATTTCGTTTAAGATCAAGGAAATTCAACCTGTCAATCTTTTGCATGGATCCTCACGCTCGTCCTTACTTGGAATCTCCATGTAGCTGACCCCATTAAGTTGGGATGAAGTTTTGGATGTTGTTGTTTTCAAGGATATCCTTTCGTTCTTCCATCCATAGTATGATGACATGTTTGGAAGGAGGACATACACAACATTTAGCACATCAAAGTAGGGGAAAATTGAAAATTCAATGAAAACATCACCATCAGATTCAATGATTATTTCATTTGTCTTGGATAATTTTTCCACCACCGACCGTGAGACAAGATTCTCACTTCTCCCTTCATGTATGAATAAAATAATTGTTTTTCGATCAGGCAAGCAAACCCTGGTCTTGAATACAAAGGTATCCATGGCCAGATGTGGCTCTGATATCAACTTGATGCAGCCAACTAACCCAGTTTCCAGATTAAGAATCAAAGATCATATTGGCTGCTCTACAAGTATAGATTTGAAAGAAGAAAGCAAGGTACAGATCACTGGGAGAAAGAGATCAATTTGTGAGGGTAGGAAAAAGTGAGTAGAGTGTGAGGGAAGAGAGGATCCTTCACTTTGGCTCATAACTTTTGACATGCTGGTGAACTACCTCTCCACCAAGGTGTCTCATATGCTTTTTTGTCAGAATTTAGTTGTGAATCTGAAAACAGGTTAGACATTTGTGGGAGACAACTTCTATTAGCAAATGGACATTGCTTCCCTAAAATCATGAAATGTGGAATAAGCTAGACAATCCATGTCAAGAATTTTTTCTACAACGTGTACATCATTTGCACTATTTACCTAAACTTACATCGAGATATTTTCCTGTACAGGCTTGAGTGCATTTGAGAGGTTAAAAATGTTGGTCCAATGGTTAAATATCCTTAAGGAATGAGCTCATTATGAAAATCATTTTTGTTTTGCACACATTGTTAGTGTTGTCAGAATTCTATCATTCATTGGATGTTTTTATGACTTAAATTAAACTCCATCCTAACAGGGTCGTGTAACCCTTCTCAAAGCTCTCCAGATTTGGTTTTTCATTCTTATTATGGTGTCCTTGTAAAGTTTTTTTGTTTTGTTCAAATATGGCGAGGCTAAATTTGTTAGAAAGATTTAGAAGAATCTATGAAAAGGAAGAATCCATGCCTGATTCTTTAGTTCCTATAAATCCAATATTTGATCTGTAATAATGGTTTCTAACCATTTTAGTTAATGAGAAATTTTTCAATTGAATATTGTCACCTTCTTCCCTTTTTATATGTGCTTCCTCAAATCTTTATGATGAATTTTACTAATTTAGTTCTTCGGATTTATCTTTGTATGTTAGCCTGCAGAGAAGTTCCCACATTTATTTTCGAAAGACTCACTGTTCGGGAGGTGTGTCGCAATAGTTAAATTTCCTTTCTAGTTCTTTCTTTCTGAATCATTCCTTTTATTTATTTATCTCTTTAATGATTATCACACTTAATACTATTATCCTATGTACTGTAGGTATCCGTACTTCTTACCCTGCCTTGTCATATCAATCTTCTCAGGAGGTGTATTTATTGCTTGTTTCTGGCTTCCAGTAAGTTGCCTCTCCATATCCACTTATTACATTTAGTCTGCTGTGGATCCTTTTCTGCTTTGTATGGTAATCTGTTTGAAGCATAGAAATATAAAGGATGAAATAATTTTTGAAAACAGGGCTCATGTTTCTCTCACTAAATATGATTTCTTTGTCAATAATTTGCTCTCTCTAATTTTCTTTCTCCACCCTTTTTACAGTACAGCAGCAGAGTTCATGTTCTATATAGTCTTCCTAATTCCATGCTTCATAATATCCGAACTACCTTTTAATGACATACCTGTCTGTATGTTTATGACTTTCATTTTAGAATGATAACTAATAACTTCTGTATTGGCTTTTATTTGATACCTTACAAATAATTGATTGTTGTTGTAGGAAACTTTGCATATGCATCCAAAACAAAATGAAAACTCAAATGATGCACATGAAGGTCCTTCATGTGGAACTGATGAGAAGGAAGCTATCAAAGAAACTGAAGACAAAGGGTCATCTAGTATTGACGAGAATCTTTTAAAGAATTGGCCCTTAATGTCAACCATCATTGTATATTGTGTTTTCTCACTGCATGAGATGGCTTACTCAGAGGTGACCTTTCTTCTTTTAAGCTATTTTCATATATTTATATTCTTAATGTGATGCTTTATATTTTGTTTCATTCCTCAGAACATTCTACTTTTATTACGAAGGTAACATACATTATTTGGTTTTCATACTCCAATTTTTTTTTTTTTTTACCCACTAGCATTTGGTGAATATGTAAGGTAAAATGAAAAAAATCCCTCAAAATCAAGTCTAAAATGACAAAAATCTCTCAAAATCGAGCCTTGCTCTAGATTTTCCATAGTGACAAGGCGGGAAAAAAATTTCAACTCATTTCATGTTCTATATCCTATGAAATATTCCTTTGGGACACTTCTGGGTTTCTGAATTCATCTGGACTTGATCTTTTCTCGATATATTAGAAAAGAAATATAAGTTACCAAGTTGACTTTCATGGAATTTTCAGCTTGCAAGTACATAGGTATTTGTTTGAGAAAATCTGCAGAGAATAGCTCTTCTTATTATAATGGTAATCTTTCTTGAGTAATGAGTAATCATCAGAGAATAATGTAGAAAGTTACAAAAGGAAAGTGGATTCGAAATCAATAAAAGAAATTGGTTGAATTGGACATGTTCTATGGCAGTAGGATCTATGCCAAGAGTTGGCACATCACGTAGCATTCCAAATAAATCCAATGGGTCCACTTTATGTGCTGAACTGAGTTTCTTGAACCTTTGGTTGATTGGGTGAAACCATGACTTGATTTTGTCTGCTTTGATTTTAAACTATGAAACAAGAATGAAGAATTCCCAAAAATTTGAAGGATTTACTTGAAGGGTGTTGCCCTAGTGAGGGCCTGAAAAATAGTAGCTTGCATCTTTGTCAACAGACTGCATCCGTACACTTGCTAGCCTCCCAGCATCAGGGTGTTAAAATTTGAAGAATGCTTAAAGAGGGGCCTGTGGTCCCTTTTTCACCTGACACATAATCAGATTGTCAAGGTGTACTTGATTATGTCTGATCATGAAAATATGAAATAATGATCTTAGTGATCAAGGTTATGCTCCAAGAAGATAATGAAGGGGAAACTCCATGATTCCACCAAACAAGCATGTCCTGATTCTTAAAATGGAATCAATCAAAGACTAGAACTTGAAGTTCAATGTTATATATAGTGTGGATCTCAATCCACTTGGAAACTGTATTTAAGAAGTTTCTGTATTTTGTGGGTTTTTTTTTTCAATTCTTTATATGCTTTCATATCGGTAAACCTAACAATTCAACTCTTTTTCCTGGACTTCTCCCTACCTTCGATTTTAATCCCATCGTGTCTTTAAGTTCTTTTATTTGAAAACCAACCCTTATGCTTTCCAGATATTCTCACTATGGGCTGTCAGTGGTAAGAAGTATGGAGGATTGAGCTTTACATCTCAGGCAGTTGGTCAGGTTCTTGCAATTTCAGGTAAATAAGGATCCATACATATTTTGAAAGTTGTGGAAATTTACATTTCTTGTGGTTGATTGGAAGGAATAAATTCTTTCTTTTCTTCTTTTTCAAATTTTGATTGAAAGCATAATTCCTTAGATCAATAACAGTATTCTCTACAGTTTTGAATTTGGTTAAAAATACGGGTAATCTTTGAAACTGTATTTCGAAATTTTGTTGTTATCTTATGTTCTTTGTCTTATACATACAAGAAAGCTTATTCTTGCAACTTCTGATTTTTTAGGCTTTGAAATGGTAAAAATTCTTAAGTAAAGGCCTAATGCTGAGCACACTTGCAATTTGAAGTTGTTGAGAAACCCCCTCTCTTTTTAACTCACTCGATCATTCTGTCAAATTTTTTATTTTATTAGATATAGATACAGGAAATTGACTTGCTGCTTACTTGTGGTATCAATAGGCTTTGGTCTTCTATTATTTCAATTTTTTGTATTTCCACTTGTTGAGAAGAGCCTTGGACCGATAATGACTACTCGTGTTTCAGCGGTATGCTTTCAACTTCGTCTTTTGTTGTTCAAAGGTAGACTACATTTCCAATCTCTATTTATTTTTATGCTATATTTTATTGATGTTTCAAGTTTGCAGATTTTATCACTTCCATTGACGCAAAGTTTTCCATTTATGGCTGGGTTATCGGGATTCACTCTTGACTTGATACTAAATGTTGTATGTATATTCAAGAATGCTCTATCTGTAAGTACATCTTCACTAGTACATGCTTTGGTGACTTGGTTTTATATTTATCACTTCATATTTGGACTTGGTTTCTCATTTATCTCTCTCTCTCTCTGTCATAGAAAACAATTAAAGATGTTATCAATGTAGTATTAAAAAAAAAAAAATTTGGAACATACAAAAAATGATAAACACCCAAAAAGCATTTTAGGTTAAGATATCCTGTCAATGAGAAGAGGCATGATATTGCACAAAGCTGAGGAAACAGAGTTGCTTTCCGTTAAAGACACTGCTATTCATCTCTTTAAGCATGTTGTAATTCTGAATACCGAATAGGACAGAACTGAGGAAATAAAATTGGGAAGAGAAGTGATTGACCACTAGGAAGGAAGCCCCCACAGATCTGATATTTATTAATGTAACAACTGATTCACTATTTCCCACAACATGATCCAGTACATCTTACCAACACTCCTTCTCAAGTTGGAGCATAGACATCTTCTATGCACAGTTTGGAGCACATAATTAAGCATGGACGCTTGTCACAGCCTTGGTGAAAATATTGCTCGACTGCTCTGAAGCAAGGATCGAGGTTTTGATGCAGTTGCACGATGGACTTGGGAAAAAAAAAAATCTTTTGATTTGATTTTCTTTTGTTTTAGAAACAATTTCTTTTTAAATTAGCTAGCTTCTAATTTTAGAATAGTTTCCATTTTCAAGTAGTTTCCATTTATTGTTTGATTTTTCCTTTATATTAGTCGTGTAATAGAGAAGAACTCAATTTTAGATTTTGAAGTTTTGAATTTTGAGAATTGAATGGTGTTTCCAGGTTTGAAACCATGGTTGCAGTGAGCTGCCATTAGCTTCCCTTCCCTTGATCATCTTCTTCTCTTCCCTCTCTTATCTTCTTCTTCTTTTCTGTTTCTATTTTGTGATTGCCCCTCCTCACCGGAAAGCTCCTGTTTCTGGCAGTATTTCCAGCCTTGTTCAAGTTCTTAGATCTCCTTAGTGCTTGATCTGCTGGGGCTGAAGTTTTGATCGAAGGTAGCCCTCCCCTTGGCGACATAATTCCTAGAATATCTCCTCCGAAGCTTGGTTTTTCTGTGAAGAAATCCAAACCAGATTCAGATCTGAGTTTTACCAACACTAAGTCCAGTTGCAAGTTTGATTCACATTCAGATCTGGGCTGTCGAGGTCTTGCGGTGCTGGATTCATAGATGACTTGCTGCATCGACCTTTCCTTTGAAGGTTCAGGCCAAGCCGAGGCCTAGCTGAGAAGCCCTCTCGAACTGAAGTTTCTCCCCATCGCCTGCCCTGTTTCTCATCTAAGGTAGAAGACAACACAATCTGGGGCCTAAGCGATCCGATTCCGACTTTTGGAACCCGGATCCACATCAGGTTTTGGCCCTAGCCGAAACTGAGATATCCCAGGTTTCGATCGAATGAGATTTTTTCTTGGCCAACCGAAACCTAGGTTTGAGGCCCAGAAAATGGTTTTTTGTGCTTCCTATTTATACCACCCAAAATCTTACTTGTGGTTTGAACCGAAGTTTGCTAGTGTACGTTGAAGGCTATTGTACACTAGCCCTATCATAAATTTAACTGACTACATTTAATTTAGCTATTGGAAATGTAAATATGCAATTAAAACAATCAAAACATAATTAGGTTAGGAAAATATGTATACAACACTCACCACTCAACACTCACTACCACATGGAATATCTTGGCAGGTCTAATCCACGAGTTGCGTTCCACTGAAAATGTTGGTGACGCTCTTTTGAATGCAATACATATATATCCCATGACATACTTTGTGTCCATCCCTATATATATATATATATATATATATGTACTAATTCTTCAAAAAATTAGATTTGGGGGAAAAAAACAATTACCTTCAAGCTCATAGCACACAAATCCAAGTTGTAGAAGGATTGAATGAGGAAAGAACGCCAAAGTGTAAGAAGAGATCAAATGATTTAGCCAAACACTGCAAGTTTTTGGGAAAATACCCCGGTAGTGTTGAAACATGCGAAACTCCCAGCTCTTGGTCGGAACCAAGTGCTGAAACTTGCGAAACCTGGTGTAAACCAATTTCGACCTTTCGTCTCAGACAAGGACAAAACCAAGTTGTCTTAGTCAAAATTGCAAGTTCTAACTGATACTAACCATGGCCATGATGACTATAATCCATTGGTTCATTGCACTGATGCAAAAGTAATGAACGATAAAGAGTGATTTAGCATATATGTTATAAGTCACTCCTTAATGCATGTAAGCTTCAGGGCCAAAGGATAAAAATAACTTTCATCCCTTTGAGAGGAGGTGATTTTAAGATTTTGTTTTCTTATTTTAAAATAGCATGAAGCTTGCTCTATGATCTGTGGGGCCTAAGTAATCTTCCAGTTTACATGATCAACTTTCTGGTCTGACTGGTTCCAAAAGTCATAAAAAACATCAATTTTCAATTTTTTAAACTTGATGTTTTGTGGTGTAATGAGTGCCAGTTGACTGGTCTAGCTGTCAGACCATCGGCTCAGGTCCGTTTTTGAAGACAGTAGTCCTAAACTTGACTCTAATCTATATAAATATCCTAATCTTAGATACATGCATATCTATATATTATTCAATATCTCCTTATTTATGATTGAATCAATACAATGGAACTGTTCTATCTGGGTACTTCTCTTGTTATCTGTTAACACTCTCCAGAGAATTTGAATTATCGTAGTATATCATTTCTTTACTAGAGTTCTGTTTAATTCCAATTAGGTGTCAACTATCACTGGATTATTCATTTTGCAGAATGTTGCTGTTGTAAGTTTCACTTTTTCCTCTTATGCCTTTTTTTTTCTTTTGATCTTTTTCTCTTCCTGGTTTGGAGTTCATATTTTCCTTCTAATACTGATCTGATATTGCTATGGCAGCCCCAACATCAAAGAGCAGCAGCGAATGGCATTTCTATGACTTTAATGTCTCTTTTCAAAGCATTTGGTCCAGCAGGAGGAGGTGCCCTGTAAGTATTATTTTTGTGTGAAATACAGATTATTAACTATAATAAAAATTGATTCAAGAAAAAAAAAAGTGACTTAGGAAAGAGAGAATAAAAAGGCATTCAACCTCATCGAAACTTGGGTTCAAACTCAATAGAAGGAGAAAAGAAATAAAAATGTGGGCCTAGGGTAAAAAATAAAGTCATACAAGCAAGATATTTAAATGTGTATTAGGATTAAAAAATTGTATAGTTAGAAATGGTTAGATTACTTATTATTTTTTATTTTACTATCAGTTCGTGTTCTTTTCTTCGGATAAAAAATTAAAGAGTTTAGCAAATCTAAAACCTGAAGGAAAGGAGGTTCATGCCTTAGGGTAAAGATTCCACTGGCATGGTTATTTTGGATGTACCAATTGTGCCGTAACGATGCTAATAAAGGTAAAGAGTCATCGGCAGGGATGTCCAGATATATTACTCAAAAGAATCAACTAAATACACCTAGTCGATTGGATTTGAGAAAATTTTGTCCATGACTCCATATTGCCCCGACCTACGATTCATGAGGGGACACAGAACTTGATTCCTAGAACTTTGTCTTATATTCTTTCTCCATTATGCAATTTAGTCTCTCATAGTTATTTATACTTGCAGCTTTTCATGGGCACAAAAGCGTCTGGATGCTACCTTCCTACCAGGTATGAAGTCTCAATCTTAACTTTCTACCATGCAATATCAGGAATCCCTCTTTATGAACAGCCTATTTTGTGAAATAGAATGCAGATCATGGACAGATGGAGATATTAGTATTCTCTTTTCCAAGGATTCCTACTGTGATTACTGTTACTATTGTATTGTTTTTTGCTGCTAATCACTAGTGTTCCTTCTGCTAGAAAAAGAAGTTTTCCTTCGTACTTCTCCACTAAATTCTGAAGGAATCACCTATCCAACTGATTTCCAGCCTGAGGATTCATTCAGACCCATTCCATAATCTGCTCTCACAATTCTTCATTTCCTGGAATTATAAACAATCTTGAGTCATTGAGTGATATCATTGTAACTAGTTCATATGGAGATGAAGGCCAATGTTCTCTTGGACTGATGAGTCTTCTTTGTCAATGATTTTCATGCTTTCCTTTTGGGAGGGGGATAGATTTCCACTCTTGACTTTAGATCCTTTAAACAAGGACTCTTAACAATTCAAACTCTTGCAATGATCTCGGGAAGTTTAATGTTCTCATCGCCTAATATATAAATATTTTCTTCCAAAAAAATATGCACCTTTTTTAATTCGATAGAAATTATTCTATTCCTTAGCACTTCCATTTATTTATTTCTATAGAAGGTTATGATCCTTTTTTCTAATTTTTTTCCTATGATCTATTGAAGTGCTCTTTATATAGGTTTAGATGATAGAGTTGATAGTCCATGTTAAAATATAATAAGATCTACTGACAATGAATGGGTTTCTCATTTGCGGATCAGTATTTGAAATTCTGATGTAGAATGAGTGGGAAGGGATTGAAGGTTGGCATGTATCGTTTGATACACATTAATTTTCACCTTACTGGGACCGTAGCCAAAAGAATCTTAAACTATCTGCCGTAGATTGTACATGGGTACTCGGATTAAAATTCTGGTTTCAAATTGGTCCAGGAGTAGTTGAAACTGGAGATTCCAGGCTCCTTGTTGAGTTGAGCTATGTTTGTTATCTAGGAATCGTATTGGTAGCTAATACATACATTAGAAATTGAATCCCATCAGTATCTGTTCTTTTCATGCATGTCTAATAGGTGTTCTCCCCCCCCCCCCCCCCGGACCTTGCACATGCGGGAGCCTTGTGCACCGGGTATGCCCTTTTTTTTGGGGGTGGGGGGGTGGGGTTCTAATAGGTGTTTAGATGTGTCTTGAGTATTGGAATATATCCAGTGTCTTAAGTACTGGAATGTATCCATGATATATCTCTTAACTGATGAGCCATCCCCTGATTTCAGTTCGTTGATAAATTGAGTTGCATATGAAAAACTCGAACAAAATAACAGATCAGAATGCTATTATCCTTGAAGAAGTTGATCAAATCCATTCTGATTTAGTAATCCAGCAGCCTAGATCAATTGGAATGTTTAATAGATCATCAAGAATTAATTAATTGGGGCTGATGCAGTAGAGTAAAGGCTCCCATCCTGTTCCTCACCTTGTCCTCCCCCCTCTTATCCTTCTTTGTCCCCCCCCCCCCCCCTTCCCACTTTGTATCTCAATATATATATATATATACATATATTGGCATGAATTTGTTGGGTATGTATGAATCATTCTTCTCTATTAGATTATATCTTGACTCTATTTTGATGTCCTAGTTCCAACACTCCATTTTCTGATTTTATATGACATAAAGAACCAAAGCCACAAATGATGTTCTTTCTAAAGAATCGACTATATCAGATTTTGATTAAAATTAGAAGCTAATGCATTAATTTTAGATGCTCAACTTCCAATTTTATGATTTTTATGAATACAAAAATGAAGGCAAACACCAACAAAAGGGAAACTTCGGTTGATATGAACAGTTCTCTGGACCAAGAAACTGGGCTAAGTGGCCAGCCCCACATTTTGTCTTTTGAATTTTTGGAGAAGGATGCGATCGTTTATTAGAGGTCAAGGACTGTTTCAGATCTGTAGAAGGGACAGAGATATCAGCCCTTGCCATTCATCTTGAATATACTGCACTTAATTCCCATGGGCCTATGAAATTAGTCTGATTTCTAACTTCTGTTCTTTTTCTTGATACTCATTTCCAGCTTTGTATGAAGTTATTTACTGTACATATGTAATCGAAAAAGCTAACTTCCTGACATTGTTGCACAGTATAATCAGGGTTTTTTTTTTTTTATTTATTTTTTATTGAGATATTGATCATGATTACTGTATTGAATTGCAGGTGATCATTTGGTTTTCTTTGTTTTAAATGTAATTACTTTTGTTGGGGTGCTGATGACTTTCAAGCCGTTCCTACCTCCACCCCGTTAGTGGAAAATATTCAGAGGGAAAGTTCCAACTTTATGAATGGAGTGAATGGAGATGACTTCTGTAACCACACTTGGGCCAGAGTCCTTTCCAGTTTTCCTCTACCGTGGCTCCTGTCCTCTTCCAATTGCCCTTTAGTCTATGCATGGAATACCCAACTATGGAGATGGCTTAATTTACTCTATGCTAGGCTCCAAATCCCACGACTGCATGAGCAAGTATGTGTAAAACCAAGTATTAATTCAGCTTGATGATTTTCAGCATGTAATTTTGAGAGCCTATGATTTTGTTGAAAATAAAGGTCACAGATAAGTGCACAGATTCGATCAGATCAAATAGCTTTTATATCTTTTCTTTTCTTGTGGCATGTTGCCAATGATGCCCCCTACGCCACATATTGCACTTTTTTGCTACATTAGGAAAGAAAACATGGTGAATGGCTTGTCAGAGTAGAATTCGGGAATCGTAATCAGATAGAACTAAAGACCATTTCGATATAGCTCAGACATTGTGTACAAAATCATTCCATCTGCAAAAAAGTTGTTCCATTGTTTCTTCCCAGGGCATATGGTCAGTGGAATCTCCTCTTGGTTGCTATACAGAGTTTGCTACTGGTTGCAACACAAAGTAATGGTAAACTGTCTTGCACTTTAGAAATAAGTTGTGAACTGTGTGAACTCTGGAAGCCAAATAGTGTACCACCTAAAAGCATGCCCAAATTCATTTTTAAGCTTTAAGGTTTCACTTGTGGGAATAGTGTACAGTGAGAATGGACAGATAAACTATATTACTGGTTAGATGGTTGTAACTTCCTTCCAAGTTGTGTTTTTTTATGGACAGGATTTACTTGCACTTTTAATGGGTTGAATTGGAAGTTGTCATTATGCAACTTTCTTTTGCTACCAGAGGATGGTCTCATAATCAGTTCATCTAATTCTTGTCTCCAAAACCAGGCTATTTTTATATCTCTTGAGTCATTTATATAAGCTTTGTACCTGGTTCATATTCTTCCATATGTATTTACTAATGTGTTACATACCCTAAAGAAACCTAAAACTACTTCACATTCATGTCCACTTCTCTGCACAAAGGAGACTCAAAACAATTGTAATGATTATAAGACTTATGTTATTATTCTTCCTCTAGTTTGACATAACTAATGAATTCTGGAAATAGAAATGGTATCCAATGATAAATTAAGTTGTCATAGCTTTCTCACACAGGTATAATCTGAGCTATGGTTTCGAGAAATGGATAATCTGTGTAACCAAGGATGGGATCTTGTATATAAGCTGTCTCTCTAATGAACTTGTTGAGAGGAGCATTAACCTCAAACCTCCTAGGCAAGTCTGGGTTGGCCAGGAACAAGCGACCATATGCGACAAGATCTGTGTAACCAGTTGCTATAGCACTATTGCCATCATCTCTATCATAGCCCCCAGCTGCAATAAAAGTACCATTGAAAGCCTTTCTCTTGGCAGAAGATTGAAAGGAACTTCAAGCTTCTTTCCAGATGTTATCATTCTTGGCTCAATCATGTGACAGTAAGCTATCCCATACTTGTTAAGGGATTGAGCCATGTAAAGGCCTAAAGCTTCTGGGTTTGAGTCTCCACACTCCTTGTAAGAGGCAAAGGGAGAAAGTCTCATTCCAACTCTATTAGCTCCAATTTCTTTAACAACTGCCTCAACAACTTCCAAAGGGAAACGACAACGGTTTTTGAGGCTGCCACCATATTCATCGGTTCGATCAGTAACTTCATCTTTCATGAACTGTTCAAGTAGGTAGCCGTGTGCACCATGGATTTCCACTCCATCAAATCCTATATAACAAAGTAACAAACAATAAAGGATATGAAGTTAGAATGCATTATTCAAAACACTAAAGGATATGAAGTTAGCTCTTATGAAAAATTTACATTTGGCTTCAAGAGTCCTTACCTGCTTCCATAGCATTTCTGGCAGCAGTTCTAAATTCATCTACAACTAGAGGGATTTCATCTGTTCTTAATGCACGTGGGGGTGTGAACTCTGCTACATCAACTCCATTGGCACGGATTATTGGCTTCAAAAATTTGTTAGAAGATGAAACTGGAGCTTGCCCATTTGGCAGCACAGCTGTATACAGAAATTGAGTAAGAAGTTGGAGGTAGATATACCACAATTCACAACTAAAAAGGTTTTAAATAAAATCAGTGAAGAAATTCTTAGTACTTTGGTTTCCATAAAAAAAAGACCTACTTTTTTAACAATGAAACAAGAAAAGCACCTACGGTTGTAACTAGTTTGAAAACAAAAATAAATTGGAAAGTTATTTCCATTATTATTGGAGGAAAGAAAATGAGAGCAGCAAAGGAGTAAATGTGAAGCACTAGTGGAGTATATAATGGAGGAACTAATTCAAACTGGAAAGTTACATTAAAGGAGTTCTGCTAACAAAGTGGTTGCATATTCTCTTGACTCTCTACAGTCATATAAGCAACATATGCAAGATATGGAAAATAATATGATCATGTGTGTGTGTGTGTGTGTGTGTGAGAGAGAGAGAGAGAGAGAGAGAGAGAGAGAGTACCAGAATTAGAAACTCTCCCCACATGAAAAATCTGGCAAAAGAAGACTCCACCCTTTTCATGAACTGCGTCCACAATAGGTTTCCAGGCTTCCACCTGCTCCTTTGTCCAAATACCAGGTGTATGTGGAAACCTTAATCAAGTAAGGAAAAGGAAAAAAAAAGGGAAAATTATTTGAATGCTAATTGTTTATGCAAATAAAGAAGAGAGCTTAGAATTTCATTCAGCAACCTTACCCTTGAGCAGTTTCAGATATCACTGTAGCTTCACCTACGAGCAGGCCTCCTTTGTTGGTTCTTTGAGAGTAATATAAGATAGCATGTGGTTGAGGAACATGGTCATAAGATCTCTGTCGTGTCAGTGGCGCCAGAACTACTCTGATAAAACAAAAGTACAAGAGGTCTTCAGTTGAGTGAAAATTTTACATGTCAAAAAAAAAAAAAAAAAGTAAATGGATAATTTCTGGTCACATGAATTAGAGATTGGTATCAGAGTATGACTCATACTTGGTTCAATAACATTCTAAATTGGAAAAGATATCATTGGGGATTGTCAAAATAGTTCTATTGTGATGCCAATGTCAATTGAACTATCATAAATCAACTCAGTTGTAACTATTGACAGTCAGAGTGTTTTCAAAACAAGAAACTCATTTTCATGAAAGCAATGTTTGGTTATCGAATAATCTATAGCTCTCCCCAAGCAAACATTAGGAAAAATAATTATTCAAATGAAGAAGACAAGAGGAAGAACAGAGAAGATAGAAAGAGAGAGCAATATTTACTTGGTTCGGTTATCCAACTCAACCTATGTCCAAGGCAAGATGTTTCTTTTCAATAATAATCATCTTGTGGGATTACAATCTTTTTATAGAGATAATTTGGATCTTTTAAGGAAACCGAATTTACCATATTTCTATTACAACCATTGTTGGAAAACCAGGTTTTGTGACTCGATTTGTCCTCTTTAAATCATAGTGAGTCAGAGCGAGTCACAAAAAACCAGGCAAGTCATGTCAAATTTTTGCCTCTTATTTCCATAATAGTCTTTCTCAAGCAATCCAAATAAATAATTAATAAATAAATTAAATGAGAAAAGATAGAATAAAAGTGATTATTTTTCAATTTTTTTTATGAAGCTCATCATTCATTGTCTCTTATATGAAAGTGATAAGATCCGACTTGGAGATGTCATGGTCATGAATCATTTTTTTTTTAATTAAACTTTACATGTATATACTCAATGGTCGCTATATTCAATACAAAAGATTTCGATCATTGAACATTTAACGTCATTATAATATATTTTAGTTTAAAACTATTCAAAAATGCTGACTTAAACTTTTGACAAGAATCAGCCATTTTGTTGTAACTCAGGTAAAACAAACGAGTCTTGAATGACTCGGTATGATTTGGTTTTAGTCCATTGATCATGGTTTTAAAAATTGGACTGTAATTGATGGAATTAACTGAAAGGGGTGATCAAAGATGAGATAAAACAGACCTGTGAGAAAGATTGAAGTTGCCCATCTTGTATGGAGTCAGGAGAGGCATGGGCTCTTGAGCAGAACAAAAAATCTTGCTTCTTCTTCCTTTCTTGTATGAACCAGTACTAATCTTGTATGGATTGAAAACATGCATTGATACTTGAGCAGCCATTGTTGCTGTCTTCTCTTGTTGGAACCCAATTCACAATTCCGACTTCAAATGGATCAACCTAAAACGGATTGTGCCCAACACAATCTCTCTCTCTCTCTCTCTCTCTTCTCCTCCCCCCC